>NC_092105.1:1191884-1491884 GCF_045679555.1 Salvelinus alpinus | reverse complement strand
TATCGTTAAGAAAATCATAAAGACCAGGTGGGATTTGGCAGAACTTCATCTGATGATCTTAGACACCTGCGTGTCATCTGGAAGAGAGTTGGATACTTCAGTAGCGGCCTTATCCCTAGACGCAGAAAAGGCCTTTGATAGGGTGGGCTGGGACTACCTGCATTATATACAGGGGGCGCCGGTACAGAGTCAATGTGGACTCCCTCCACATCAGAGTTAACCACCTAACCGAGGATCGAAACTTAACTTTACGGAATATTCTAGATGCAGTCGCACCTCTAAAAACAAAAACCTTTGTCACAAGAAATTAGCTCCCTGGTATACAGAAAATGGCCTTCACCTCGGCAGTGATGAACTTCCTCAGTTGTCCTGAGTCTACACAGAACTCCCAGAACCTAGGATCAATGGAGATACTCCAGTTTTTTAATCCTAAATCTCGACACATTCACAAAAACAGTCATGGCCTCTAAACCTTCCAGCTGCCTACTGGACCCTATTCCAACTAAAGTACCGAAAGAGCTGCTTCCTGTGCTTGGCCCTTCTATGTTGAACATAATAAACAGCTTCTTATCCTCCGTATTTGTATTAAACTCATTAAAAGTGACAGTAATAAAGCCTCTCCTGAAAAAGACAGACCGTAACCCAGGAAAATAACATCGGCCTCTCTTAAAAATGTTAGAAAAAGCTGTTCAAATCTAATTTATTTTATTGGTCAAATACACATATTTAGCAGATGTTATTGCGGGTGTAGCAAAATGCTGTTTGTGCAGCAACACACTCACAAATAATGTATATGAAACTCTCCAGTCTGGTTTTAGACCCCATCATAGCACTGAGACTGCACCTGTAAAGGTGGTCAATTACCTTCGGGCTACGTTTGACACCATCGATCACCACATTCTTTTGGAGAGATTGGAAACCCTAATTGGTCTACACGGGCAAGTTCTGGCCCGGTTTAGATCTTATCTGTTGGAAAAATATCAGTTCGTCTCTGTGGAGGATTTGTTCTTCTCTCCCGGAGGACCTGAGCCCTTGGACCATGTCTCAAGACTACCTGGTCTGATGACTCCTGGCTGTCCCCATCTCTCTCTCCTCCCGGAGGACCTGAGCCCTTGGACCATGTCTCAAGACTACCTGGTCTGATGACTCCTGGCTGTTGAAGATGTCTCCAAGTTGAAGCAGGAAGTAGGGTAACTGCCGATGTGATGTTCAAAAGTTCATATTGGTTATAAGAAATGACAGCGAATACATTGTGAAAATAATGTAAAGATTAACGCCAAAAGAATCACAATAGCAAAGTTGGATCGAAGCTCAGAAAACGGAAGCTTCCAGTGCGGCGCCTTCTTAAATCACCGTGGAGATGAGAATGCTGAACATCTCTTCTGAAGACAGTCAGTCAGACAGGTTTAATCACCGTGGAGATGAGAATGCTGAACATCTCTTCTGAAGACAGTCAGTCAGACAGGTTTAATCACCGTAGAGATGAGACATCTCTTCTGAAGACAGTCAGACAGGTTTAATCACCATAGAGATGAGACATCTCTTCTGAAGACAGACAGTCAGACAGGTTTAATCACCGTAGAGATGAGAATGCTGAACATCTCTTCTGAAGACAGTCAGTCAGACAGGTTTAATCACCGTGGAGATGAGAATGCTGAACATCTCTTCTGAAGACAGTCAGTCAGACAGGTTTAATCACCATAGCGATGAGAATGCTGAACATCTCTTCTGAAGACAGTCAGTCAGACAGGTTTAATCACCGTGGAGATGAGACATCTCTTCTGAAGACAGTCAGACAGGTTTAATCACCGTGGAGATGAGAATGCTGAACATCTCTTCTGAAGACAGCCGGTCAGACAGGTTTAATCACCATAGAGATGAGAATGCTGAACATCTCTTCTGAAGACAGTCAGTCAGACAGGTTTAATCACCGTGGAGATGAGAATGCTGAACATCTCTTCTGAAGACAGTCAGTCAGACAGGTTTAATCACCGTGGAGATGAGACATCTCTTCTGAAGACAGTCAGTCAGACAGGTTTAATCACCGTGGAGATGAGAATGCTGAACATCTCTTCTGAAGACAGTCAGTCAGACAGGTTTAATCACCGTGGAGATGAGAATGCTGAACATCTCTTCTGAAGACAGTCAGTCAGACAGGTTTAATCACCGTGGAGATGAGACATCTCTTCTGAAGACAGTCAGTCAGACAGGTTTAATCACCGTGGAGATGAGACATCTCTTCTGAAGACAGTCAGTCAGACAGGTTTAATCACCGTGGAGATGAGAATGCTGAACATCTCTTCTGAAGACAGTCAGTCAGACAGGTTTAATCACCGTGGAGATGAGAATGCTGAACATCTCTTCTGAAGACAGTCAGTCAGACAGGTTTAATCACCGTGGAGATGAGAATGCTGAACATCTCTTCTGAAGACAGTCAGTCAGACAGGTTTAATCACCATAGCGATGAGAATGCTGAACATCTCTTCTGAAGACAGTCAGTCAGACAGGTTTAATCACCATAGAGATGAGACATCTCTTCTGAAGACAGTCAGACAGGTTTAATCACCGTGGAGATGAGAATGCTGAACATCTCTTCTGAAGACAGTCAGTCAGACAGGTTTAATCACCGTGGAGATGAGAATGCTGAACATCTCTTCTGAAGACAGTCAGTCAGACAGGTTTAATCACCGTGGAGATGAGAATGCTGAACATCTCTTCTGAAGACAGCCAGTCAAACAGGTTTAATCACCGTGGAGATGAGAATGCTGAACATCTCTTCTGAAGACAGTCAGACAGGTTTAATCACCATAGCGATGAGAATGCTGAACATCTCTTCTGAAGACAGTCAGTCAGACAGGTTTAATCACCGTGGAGATGAGAATGCTGAACATCTCTTCTGAAGACAGTCAGTCAGACAGGTTTAATCACCGTGGAGATGAGAATGCTGAACATCTCTTCTGAAGACAGTCAGTCAGACAGGTTTAATCACCATAGCGATGAGAATGCTGAACATCTCTTCTGAAGACAGTCAGTCAGACAGGTTTAATCACCGTGGAGATGAGAATGCTGAACATCTCTTCTGAAGACAGCCAGTCAAACAGGTTTAATCACCGTGGAGATGAGAATGCTGAACATCTCTTCTGAAGACAGCCGGTCAGACAGGTTTAATCACCATAGCGATGAGAATGCTGAACATCTCTTCTGAAGACAGTCAGTCAGACAGGTTTAATCACCGTGGAGATGAGAATGCTGAACATCTCTTCTGAAGACAGTCAGTCAGACAGGTTTAATCACCGTGGAGATGAGAATGCTGAACATCTCTTCTGAAGACAGTCAGTCAGACAGGTTTAATCACCGTGGAGATGAGAATGCTGAACATCTCTTCTGAAGACAGTCAGTCAGACAGGTTTAATCACCGTGGAGATGAGAATGCTGAACATCTCTTCTGAAGACAGTCAGTCAGTCAGGTTTAATCACCGTAGAGATGAGACATCTCTTCTGAAGACAGTCAGTCAGGTTTAATCACCGTAGAGATGAGACATCTCTTCTGAAGACAGTCAGTCAGACAGGTTTAATCACCGTAGAGATGAGACATCTCGTCTGAAGACAGCCAATCAGACTGGTTTAATACATCTACTAAGGGTGTGAACGTTAAAAAGTTTAAAACGAAGTTGGGATCTTTAACATGCAGAAAAATCCCTAACCGAAACACAAACTTCAAATCACAGAGCAGTGATCACAAAACACAGAAAACAATGTGTTGTAGCCTAACCCAGCTAGAGGAGTAGGGGGTAGTTTTCCCTAGTCAGGTCTAGTGGTCAACGATAGGCTATGAAAGGCCTGGAGGAAGCTGTGTGATTTAAAGGTAGACTCAGCAATAAGAAGTAAGACAGTAAACACCATAGTGGATCAATTTCCACAACAACTAAAAGCTTTGACGAGTGAGGCTAATCTTCTACACATGTTTTGGTGTCCTGTCTACTGTGAACAGCGTGAAGACAACCCATACCCATGTTTTGGTGTCCTGTCTACTGTGAACAGCGTGAAGACAACCCATACCCATGTTTTGGTGTCCTGTCTACTGTGAACAGCGTGAAGACAACCCATACCCATGTTTTGGTGTCCTGTCTACTGTGAACAGCGTGAAGACAACCCATACCCATGTTTTGGTGTCCTGTCTACTGTGAACAGCGTGAAGACAACCCGTACCCATGTTTTGGTGTCCTGTCTACTGTGAACAGCGTGAAGACAATCCATACCCATGTTTTGGTGTCCTGTCTACTGTGAACAGCGTGAAGACAACCCATACCCATGTTTTGGTGTCCTGTCTACTGTGAACAGCGTGAAGACAACCCATACCCATGTTTTGGTGTCCTGTCTACTGTGAACAGCGTGAAGACAACCCATACCCATGTTTTGGTGTCCTGTCTACTGTGAACAGCGTGAAGACAACCCATACCCATGTTTTGGTGTCCTGTCTACTGTGAACAGCGTGAAGACAACCCATACCCATGTTTTGGTGTCCTGTCTACTGTGAACAGCGTGAAGACAACCCATACCCATGTTTTGGTGTCCTGTCTACTGTGAACAGCGTGAAGACAACCCATACCCATGTTTTGGTGTCCTGTCTACTGTGAACAGCGTGAAGACAACCCATACCCATGTTTTGGTGTCCTGTCTACTGTGAACAGCGTGAAGACAACCCATACCCATGTTTTGGTGTCCTGTCTACTGTGAACAGCGTGAAGACAACCCATACCCATGTTTTGGTGTCCTGTCTACTGTGAACAGCGTGAAGACAACCCATACCCATGTTTTGGTGTCCTGTCTACTGTGAACAGCGTGAAGACAACCCATACCCATGTTTTGGTGTCCTGTCTACTGTGAACAGCGTGAAGACAACCCATACCCATGTTTTGGTGTCCTGTCTACTGTGAACAGCGTGAAGACAACCCATACCCATGTTTTGGTGTCCTGTCTACTGTGAACAGCGTGAAGACAACCCATACCCATGTTTTGGTGTCCTGTCTACTGTGAACAGCGTGAAGACATGTTTTGTAACTGAGGTAGTGGTGTATGTGGTAGGAAGGACAGTACAGGTGCAATGCTGAACCATATGAAAGGGACGCACCATGTGACCCAAACCGTTGCTGGCAGCAGCACAGCTGCATTGTGAATTAATGTGGAATTTTATGAATTTTTCTCATCGTTTTATCAGAAAGACGATTTAAATATTAAAAGGGAGACATTTTTTTTGTCACATTCCGAACATCTACCAGAATGTGGTCCGTCAACACCATTCCCCTTCATAGTGAACAACAAAGGGAATAAAGGATATGGTGCCATTTGGGATGATCTGGTCTAAAGTAGTGCACTATATAGGGAATAGGGCTCTGGTCTAAAGTAGTGCACTATATAGGGAATAGGGCTCTGGTCTAAAGTAGTGCACTATATAGGGAATAGGGCTCTGGTCTATAGTAGTGCACTATATAGGGAATAGGGCTCTGGTCTAAAGTAGTGCACTATATAGGGAATAGGGTTCCATTTTGGACCCCACCCCCCATTCCATCTCCTCTCTTGGCATGTTGTCTGGGGTTTTACTGCTCTACCTCATCAGTTACTAATCAGGAGGCCACCATTCGTCATGGACAGACCATCCCAAATATTGCTGATATGGATTCTAGGGGAGGTTTGTTTTGGAGCTGCTGTGGGATCCTGGTATGCTGCTGATAGAGAAAATACTTTTTCACCGCATTAAATTGCCTCATCACCGTTTTCTCAGTGATTGGGGAGAAACTGTCAAGAAGATAAAATGGCGTCAACAGCCTGTGGAACAGAGTGATAAATAATCAACATGGCTGACATTCTCAGCTTTAGCTTATCCTTAAGACCAGGGGTATTCAACCGTTATCCTACGAGGCAGGGGTATTCAACCGTTACCCTACGAGGCAGGAATATTCAACCGTTACCCTACGAGGCAGAGGTATTCAACCGTTACCCTACGAGGCAGGGGTATTCAACCGTTACCCTACGAGGCAGGGGTATTCAACCGTTACCCTACGAGGCAGGGGTTTTCAACCGTTACCCTACGGGGCAGGGGTATTCAACCGTTACCCTACGAGGCAGGGGTATTCAACCGTTACCCTACGAGGCAGGGGTATTCAACCGTTACCCTACGGGGCAGGGGTATTCAACCGTTACCCTACGGGGCAGGGGTATTCAACCGTTACCCTACGGGGCAGGGGTATTCAACCGTTACCCTACGAGGCAGGGGTATTCAACCGTTACCCTACGAGGCAGGGGTATTCAACCGTTACCCTACGAGACAGGGCTATTCAACCGTTACCCTACGAGGCAGGGCTATTCAACCGTTACCCTACGAGGCAGGGGTATTCAACCGTTACCCTACGAGGCAGGGGTATTCAACCGTTACCCTACGAGGCAGGGGTATTCAACCGTTACCCTACGAGGCAGGGGTATTCAACCGTTACCCTACGGGGCAGGGGTATTCAACCGTTACCCTACGAGGCAGGGGTATTCAACCGTTACCCTACGAGGCAGGGGTATTCAACCGTTACCCTACGAGGCAGGGGTATTCAACCGTTACCCTACGAGGCAGGGGTATTCAACCGTTACCCTACGAGGCAGGAATATTCAACCGTTACCCTACGAGGCAGGGGTATTCAACCGTTACCCTACGGGGCAGGGGTATTCAACCGTTACCCTACGAGGCAGGGGTATTCAACCGTTACCCTACGAGGCAGGGGTATTCAACCGTTACCCTACGAGGCAGGGGTATTCAACCGTTACCCTACGAGGCAGGAATATTCAACCGTTACCCTACGAGGCAGAGGTATTCAACCGTTACCCTACGAGGCAGGGGTATTCAACCGTTACCCTACGAGGCAGGGGTATTCAACCGTTACCCTACGGGGCAGGGGTATTCAACCGTTACCCTACGAGGCAGGGGTATTCAACCGTTACCCTACGAGGCAGGGGTATTCAACCGTTACCCTACGGGGCAGGGGTATTCAACCGTTACCCTACGGGGCAGGGGTATCCAACCGTTACCCTACGGGGCAGGGGTATTCAACCGTTACCCTACGAGGCAGGGGTATTCAACCGTTACCCTACGAGGCAGGGGTATTCAACCGTTACCCTACGAAGCAGGGGTATTCAACCGTTACCCTACGAGGCAGGGGTATTCAACCGTTACCCTACGAGACAGGGGTATTCAACCGTTACCCTACGAGGCAGGGGTATTCAACCGTTACCCTACGAGACAGGGCTATTCAACCGTTACCCTACGAGGCAGGGCTATTCAACCGTTACCCTACGAGGCAGGGGTATTCAACCGTTACCCTACGAGGCAGGGGTATTCAACCGTTACCCTACGAGGCAGGGGTATTCAACCGTTACCCTACGGGGCAGGGGTATTCAACCGTTACCCTACGAGGCAGGGGTATTCAACCGTTACCCTACGAGGCAGGGGTATTCAACCGTTACCCTACGAGGCAGGGGTATTCAACCGTTATCCTACGAGGCAGGGGTATTCAACCGTTACCCTACGAGGCAGGGGTATTCAACCGTTACCCTACGAGGCAGGGGTATTCAACCGTTATCCTACGAGGCAGGGGTATTCAACCGTTACCCTACGAGGCAGGGGTATTCAACCGTTACCCTACGAGGCAGGGGTATTCAACCGTTACCCTACGAGGCAGGTGTATTCAACCGTTACCCTACGAGGCAGGGGTATTCAACCGTTACCCTACGAGGCAGGGGTATTCAACCGTTACCCTACGAGACAGGGGTATTCAACCGTTACCTACGAGGCAGGGGTATTCAACCGTTACCCTACGAGACAGGGGTATTCAACCGTTACCTACGAGGCAGGGGTATTCAACCGTTACCCTACGAGGCAGGGGTATTCAACCGTTACCCTACGAGGCAGGGGTATTCAACCGTTACCCTACGAGGCAGGGGTATTCAACCGTTACCCTACGAGGCAGAGGTATTCAACCGTTACCCTACGAGGCAGGGGTATTCAACCGTTACCCTACGAGGCAGGGGTATTCAACCGTTACCCTACGAGGCAGGGGTATTCAACCGTTACCCTACGAGGCAGGGGTATTCAACCGTTAACCCGGAGCCTGCTGCTTTTCTGTTGTACCTGATCATGAGTTGCACCCACCTGGTGTCCCAGGTCTAAATCAGTCTATGATTAGCGGGGAAACACCCACCTGGTGTCCCAGGTCTAAATCAGTCTATGACTAGAGGGGAATCACCCACCTGGTGTCCCAGGTCTAAATCAGTCCCTGATTAGCGGGGAAACACCCACCTGGTGTCCCAGGTCTAAATTAGTCCCTGACTAGAGGGGAATCACCCACCTGGTGTCCCAGGTCTAAATCAGTCCCTGATTAGAGGGGAATCACCCACCTGGTGTCCCAGGTCTAAATCAGTCCCTGATTAGAGGGGAATCACCCACCTGGTGTCCCAGGTCTAAATTAGTCCCTGACTAGAGGGGAATCACCCACCTGGTGTCCCAGGTCTAAATCAGTCCCTGATTAGAGGGGAATCACCCACCTGTTGTCCCAGGTCTAAACCAGTCCCTGATTAGAGGGGAATCACCCACCTGTTGTCCCAGGTCTAAATCAGTCCCTGATTAGAGGGGAATCACCCACCTGTTGTCCCAGGTCTAAACCAGTCCCTGATTAGAGGGGAATCACCCACCTGTTGTCCCAGGTCTAAATCAGTACCTGATTAGAGGGGAATCACCCACCTGTTGTCCCAGGTCTAAATCAGTACCTGATTAGAGGGGAATCACCCACCTGGTGTCCCAGGTCTAAATCAGTCCCTGATTAGAGGGGAATCACCCACCTGGTGTACCGGGTCTAAATCAGTCCCTGATTAGAGGGGATAGGGTGCCATTGGCCATAGGGTTCTGGTTAAAAGTAGTGCACTATAAATAGGGGATAGGGTGTCATTGGCCATAGGGTTCTGGTTAAAAGTAGTGCACTATAATAGGGGATAGGGTGCCATTGGCCATAGGGTTCTGGTTAAAAGTAGTGCACTATATAGGGGATAGGGTGCCATTGGCCATAGGGTTCTGGTTAAAAGTAGTGACCTATATAGTGGATAGGGTGCCATTTGGGATGTGCATGCCATGTACTTGACAGGCCTGAGAGCCAAATCTAACCAGAAGCTTTCATTTGCTTCTCCTGTCCCCAACATATCTCCAGGGACAGCAGCTGTTTTATTTAATGTATTTTACCTTTATTTAACTAGACAAGTCAGTTAAGAACAAATTCTTATTTACAATGACGGCCTACACCGGCCAAACCTGGACGACGCTGGGCCAATTGTGTGCCGCCCTATGGGGACTCCCAATCACAGCCAGTTGTGATACAGCCTGGATTCGAACCGGGGTGTCTGTAGTGACGCCTCTAGCACTGAGAAGCAGTGCCTTAGACCGCTGTGATACAGCCTGGAATGGAACCAGGGTCTTAGACCGCTGTGATACAGCCTGGAATGGAACCAGGGTCTTAAACCTGAAAATTAAATGTGTAGGATTTGATATACCTGAAGCCTCTTGACTCTCAGCATTTTTAAAATTCATTTTCTTTACCATCATGGTAGTAAATTGGACTACATTTGAATGTTCTCTGAGGAGGCTCCTGACAGCAGATTGGCCTCCAGTACGTTCAACGAAGCAGCACTAGCATCTAGGGTAGATCAGAGCCTTTTCTGAATATCTGATCTCAATATGGCCTATAATACCAGGCTTTCACCATCCATCAGATCAATAACCTATCAATAGCCCCGAAGTATGGATGACAGGCTAGCATTGTTGCTGTGGCTTGCCAATATCATATTCACAGTGCCGGTGTAATGCCTTGACTTGACATTACATGGCTTGCCATTCATTCACATAACAGGTCACGGTCAACAGATCCCATTAATAAAAGCAGACAAATTGTGAAATTGCAGTAACTACTAACTAGGGCTATAGGAAGGGAGATGGGGAACTCATAATCTATTTTTCAATTACATCATATGGAAATGAATGAGTGTGTATGTATATTTATTTCATCGATTTGAATAATCTATCATGGTAAATGGAGGTAAAGGAGACTTACCGGTAACGGGACTGAGGAGCAGGATGATGTACAGTCCCAACGCCAGCCCCGACATCCGGCACCGGACTGACATGGCTGGTGGGATCATTTGGGACGGGCGGTTTCTCCAAAAAGTTCTCGCTTTTTTGCCCCCTTCAATCCGTAAACTAACGTTAAACGAATACATTCGCCCGGATGATCAAATCCATTATAATCCAAATAAAATAGGATGATTAAAATGTTTTCCAGCTCTTCCAGTTGATATGTACGATGAACTAACTAGCTAGTTACCGAACCGTGATTGTCCAATAGAAGGTCCCAGGCAGTGCAACAACACAAATACAATCTATTTGAGCTAGCAAAATAGCTAACGTTGTCTGTCTACTTTCTTTTCACCTAACTAGCTACCTTATTCTTATTAATTGCCTAACCGTTTTAGATTTGTTCGACATCGAGTCTCCACTGTAACAGTTACTGAGCTACATATTCACTTCTCATCGCTAGCTAACATTCAACGAGAAAAATTATTAAAGTATGCTAGCTAGCATGCTACTAAAAACAAGATCTGAATGCAACGCAGCTACAGTAACCTCACGTTTCCTAGTGGCCAACTAGATAGTCAAATATCTTGGCTGGGTGGCACTGTCATACGGCTTTCTGGCATTTAATAGGCGACTTAAGCAGTCATATTCTACTAGCTAAGTGAACCAGCAAGCTGATCAAACTGTAATCACAAAATTGATGATCCTACTTGTTTTCAAAAATCTATTCCGAT
Organism: Salvelinus alpinus; assembly: GCF_045679555.1. Lineage (NCBI taxonomy): Eukaryota > Metazoa > Chordata > Actinopteri > Salmoniformes > Salmonidae > Salvelinus > Salvelinus alpinus. The sequence continues at coordinate 1,480,994 of NC_092105.1, read as the reverse complement.
CAAATCCGCTTGATATCCATCCATAAGTTCTCTTCTGCCTGTTGTAAATGTGTTGATGCTATAAAGCAAGGCTGACTAGTCGGGGAGGTAGAGAAGCCCGTGGCGGCGGCACACGGAGCGGGGAGGGCTCGGCTGTGGGTGGGGTCGTCCCGGACAGACATGTTTTCATTTGCAGAGGCTTTCCAGACAGACAAGCAATGGACAGAGGGGTTCGACTGAGCATGATCAGTACCAACACGTTTAGGAACCTTGCAAATAGATATGTATACAGCCATAATATATAGATACCATAATGTTTATACAGCCGTAATATGTATACAGCCATAATATATAGATACCATAATGTTTATACAGTCATAATGTGTATACAGCCATAATGTGTATACAGTTGTAATGTTTATACAGCCATGTGTACACAGCCATAATATATAGATAACCATAATGTGTATACAGCCATAATATATAGATAACCATAATGTGTATACAGCCGTAATATATAGATACCATAATGTGTATACAGTTGTAATATGTATACAGCCATAATGTGTATACAGTTGTAATGTTTATACAGCCATAATGTGTACACAGCCATAATATATAGATAACCATAATGTGTATACAGCCATAATATATAGATAACCATAATGTGTATACAGCCATAATATATAGATACCATAATGTGTATACAGCCATAATGTGTATACAGTTGTAATATGTATACAGCCATAATGTGTATACAGTTGTAATGTTTATACAGCCATAATATGTATACAGCCATAATATGTATACAGCCATAATGGGTATACAGTTGTAATATATAGATACCATAATATGTACACAGCCATAATGTGCATATAGCCATAATATGTACAGTTGAAGTCAGAAGTTTACATACACTTAGGTTGGAGTCATTAAAACTCATTTTCCAACCACTCCACAAATTTTTGGTGAACAAACTATAGTTTTGGCAAGTCGGTTAGGACATCTACTTTGTGCATGACACAAGTCATTTTTACAACAATTGTTTACAGCCAGATTATTTCACTTATAATTCACTGTATCACAATTCCAGTGGGTCAGAAGTTTACATACACTATGTTGACTGTGCCTTTAAACAGCTTGGAAAATTCCAGAAAATTATGTCATAGCTTTAGAAGCTTCTGATAGACTAATTTACATCATTTGAGTCAATTGGAGGTGTACATGTGGATGTATTTCAAGGCCTACCTTCAAACTCAGTGCCTCTTTGCTTGACATCATGGGAAAATAAAAAGAAATCAGCCAAAACCTCAGAACACAAATTGTAGACCCCCACAAGTCTGGTTCATCCTTGGGAGCAATGTCCAAACGCCTGAAGGTACCACGTTCATCTGTACTAACAATAGTACGCAAGTATAAACACCATGGGACCACGCAGCCGTCATACCGCTCAGGAAGGAAACGCGTTCTGTCTGGGTAGATTTATGGGACTACTGTTTAACCCCTATTACAGCTCCATGATTAGTGAGGATCAGGGTAGATTTATAGGACTACTGTTTAACCCCTATTACAGCTCCATGATTAGTGAGGATCAGGGTAGATTTATAGGACTACTGTTTAACCCCTATTACAGCTCCATGATTAGTGAGGATCAGGGTAGATTTATAACACTACTGTTTAACCCCTATTACAGATCCATGATTAGTGAGGATCAGGGTAGATTTACAGGACTACTGTTTAACCCCTATTACAGCTCCATGATTAGTGAGGATCAGGGTAGATTTATAACACTACTGTTTAACCCCTATTACAGTTCCATGATTAGTGAGGATCAGGGTAGATTTATAGGACTACTGTTTAACCCCTATTACAGTTCCATGATTAGTGAGGATCAGGGTAGATTTATAGGACTACTGTTTAACCCCTATTACAGCTCCATGATTAGTGAGGATCAGGGTAGATTTATAGGACTACTGTTTAACCCCTATTACAGATCCATGATTAGTGAGGATCAGGGTAGATTTATAGGACTACTGTTTAACCCCTATTACAGTTCCATGATTAGTGAGGATCAGGGTAGATTTATAGGACTACTGTTTAACCCCTATTACAGTTCCATGATTAGAGAGGATCAGGGTAGATTTATAGGACTACTGTTTAACCCCTATTACAGTTCCATGATTAGAGAGGATCAGGGTAGATTTATAGGACTACTGTTTAACCCCTATTACAGATCCATGATTAGTGAGGATCAGGGTAGATTTATAACACTACTGTTTAACCCCTATTACAGCTCCATGATTAGAGAGGATCAGGGTAGATTTATAGGACTACTGTTTAACCCCTATTACAGTTCCATGATTAGTGAGGATCAGGGTAGATTTATAGGACTACTGTTTAACCCCTATTACAGTTCCATGATTAGTGAGGATCAGGGTAGATGTATAACACTACTGTTTAACCCCTATTACAGCTCCATGATTAGTGAGGATCAGGGTAGATTTATAGGACTACTGTTTAACCCCTATTACAGATCCATGATTAGTGAGGATCAGGGTAGATGTATAACACTACTGTTTAACCCCTATTACAGCTCCATGATTAGTGAGGATCAGGGTAGATTTATAGGACTACTGTTTAACCCCTATTACAGTTCCATGATTAGTGAGGATCAGGGTAGATTTATAGGACTACTGTTTAACCCCTATTACAGTTCCATGATTAGTGAGGATCAGGGTAGATGTATAACACTACTGTTTAACCCCTATTACAGCTCCATGATTAGTGAGGATCAGGGTAGATTTATAGGACTACTGTTTAACCCCTATTACAGATCCATGATTAGTGAGGATCAGGATAGATGTATAACACTACTGTTTAACCCCTATTACAGCTCCATGATTAGTGAGGATCAGGTTAGATTTATAGGACTACTGTTTAACCCCTATTACAGTTCCATGATTAGTGAGGATCAGGGTAGATTTATAGGACTACTGTTTAACCCCTATTACAGCTCCATGATTAGTGAGGATCAGGGTAGATTTATAGGACTACTGTTTAACCCCTATTACAGTTCCATGATTAGTGAGGATCAGGGTAGATGTATAACACTACTGTTTAACCCCTATTACAGCTCCATGATTAGTGAGGATCAGGGTAGATTTATAGGACTACTGTTTAACCCCTATTACAGTTCCATGATTAGTGAGGATCAGGGTAGATGTATAGGACTACTGTTTAACCCCTATTACAGTTCCATGATTAGTGAGGATCAGGGTAGATTTATAGGACTACTGTTTAACCCCTATTACAGTTCCATGATTAGTGAGGATCAGGGTAGATGTATAGGACTACTGTTTAACCCCTATTACAGTTCCATGATTAGTGAGGATCAGGGTAGATTTATAGGACTACTGTTTAACCCCTATTACAGTTCCATGATTAGTGAGGATCAGGGTAGATGTATAACACTACTGTTTAACCCCTATTACAGCTCCATGATTAGTGAGGATCAGGGTAGATTTATAGGACTACTGTTTAACCCCTATTACAGTTCCATGATTAGTGAGGATCAGGGTAGATTTATAGGACTACTGTTTAACCCCTATTACAGTTCCATGATTAGTGAGGATCAGGGTAGATTTATAGGACTACTGTTTAACCCCTATTACAGTTCCATGATTAGTGAGGATCAGGGTAGATTTATAGGACTACTGTTTAACCCCTATTACAGTTCCATGATTAGTGAGGATCAGGGTAGATGTATAACACTACTGTTTAACCCCTATTACAGCTCCATGATTAGTGAGGATCAGGGTAGATTTATAGGACTACTGTTTAACCCCTATTACAGCTCCATGATTAGTGAGGATCAGGGTAGATTTATAGGACTACTGTTTAACCCCTATTACAGCTCCATGATTAGTGAGGATCAGGGTAGATTTATAACACTACTGTTTAACCCCTATTACAGATCCATGATTAGTGAGGATCAGGGTAGATTTACAGGACTACTGTTTAACCCCTATTACAGCTCCATGATTAGTGAGGATCAGGGTAGATTTATAACACTACTGTTTAACCCCTATTACAGTTCCATGATTAGTGAGGATCAGGGTAGATTTATAGGACTACTGTTTAACCCCTATTACAGTTCCATGATTAGTGAGGATCAGGGTAGATTTATAGGACTACTGTTTAACCCCTATTACAGCTCCATGATTAGTGAGGATCAGGGTAGATTTATAGGACTACTGTTTAACCCCTATTACAGATCCATGATTAGTGAGGATCAGGGTAGATTTATAGGACTACTGTTTAACCCCTATTACAGTTCCATGATTAGTGAGGATCAGGGTAGATTTATAGGACTACTGTTTAACCCCTATTACAGTTCCATGATTAGAGAGGATCAGGGTAGATTTATAGGACTACTGTTTAACCCCTATTACAGTTCCATGATTAGAGAGGATCAGGGTAGATTTATAGGACTACTGTTTAACCCCTATTACAGATCCATGATTAGTGAGGATCAGGGTAGATTTATAACACTACTGTTTAACCCCTATTACAGCTCCATGATTAGAGAGGATCAGGGTAGATTTATAGGACTACTGTTTAACCCCTATTACAGTTCCATGATTAGTGAGGATCAGGGTAGATTTATAGGACTACTGTTTAACCCCTATTACAGCTCCATGATTAGTGAGGATCAGGGTAGATTCATAGGACTACTGTTTAACCCCTATTACAGATCCATGATTAGTGAGGATCAGGGTAGATGTATAACACTACTGTTTAACCCCTATTACAGCTCCATGATTAGTGAGGATCAGGGTAGATTTATAGGACTACTGTTTAACCCCTATTACAGTTCCATGATTAGTGAGGATCAGGGTAGATTTATAGGACTACTGTTTAACCCCTATTACAGTTCCATGATTAGTGAGGATCAGGGTAGATGTATAACACTACTGTTTAACCCCTATTACAGCTCCATGATTAGTGAGGATCAGGGTAGATTTATAGGACTACTGTTTAACCCCTATTACAGTTCCATGATTAGAGAGGATCAGGGTAGATTTATAGGACTACTGTTTAACCCCTATTACAGATCCATGATTAGTGAGGATCAGGGTAGATGTATAACACTACTGTTTAACCCCTATTACAGCTCCATGATTAGTGAGGATCAGGGTAGATTTATAGGACTACTGTTTAACCCCTATTACAGATCCATGATTAGAGAGGATCAGGGTAGATTTATAGGACTACTGTTTAACCCCTATTACAGTTCCATGATTAGTGAGGATCAGGGTAGATTTATAGGACTACTGTTTAACCCCTATTACAGCTCCATGATTAGTGAGGATCAGGGTAGATTTATAGGACTACTGTTTAACCCCTATTACAGTTCCATGATTAGTGAGGATCAGGGTAGATTTATAGGACTACTGTTTAACCCCTATTACAGCTCCATGATTAGTGAGGATCAGGGTAGATGTATAGGACTACTGTTTAACCCCTATTACAGTTCCATGATTAGTGAGGATCAGGGTAGATGTATAACACTACTGTTTAACCCCTATTACAGCTCCATGATTAGTGAGGATCAGGGTAGATTTATAGGACTACTGTTTAACCCCTATTACAGATCCATGATTAGTGAGGATCAGGGTAGATGTATAACACTACTGTTTAACCCCTATTACAGCTCCATGATTAGTGAGGATCAGGGTAGATTTATAGGACTACTGTTTAACCCCTATTACAGTTCCATGATTAGTGAGGATCAGGGTAGATGTATAGGACTACTGTTTAACCCCTATTACAGTTCCATGATTAGTGAGGATCAGGGTAGATTTATAGGACTACTGTTTAACCCCTATTACAGATCCATGATTAGTGAGGATCAGGGTAGATGTATAACACTACTGTTTAACCCCTATTACAGCTCCATGATTAGTGAGGATCAGGGTAGATTTATAGGACTACTGTTTAACCCCTATTACAGTTCCATGATTAGTGAGGATCAGGGTAGATGTATAACACTACTGTTTAACCCCTATTACAGCTCCATGATTAGTGAGGATCAGGGTAGATTTATAGGACTACTGTTTAACCCCTATTACAGTTCCATGATTAGTGAGGATCAGGGTAGATTTATAGGACTACTGTTTAACCCCTATTACAGCTCCATGATTAGTGAGGATCAGGGTAGATTTATAGGACTACTGTTTAACCCCTATTACAGCTCCATGATTAGTGAGGATCAGGGTATATTTACAGGACTACTGTTTAACCCCTATTACAGTTCCATGATTAGTGAGGATCAGGGTAGATTTATAGGACTACTGTTTAACCCCTATTACAGTTCCATGATTAGTGAGGATCAGGGTAGATTTATATGACTACTGTTTAACCCCTATTACAGTTCCATGATTAGTGGGGATCAGGGTAGATGTATAGGACTACTGTTTAACCCCTATTACAGCTCCATGATTAGTGAGGATCAGGGTAGATTTATAACACTACTGTTTAACCCCTATTACAGTTCCATGATTAGTGAGGATCAGGGTAGATTTACAGGACTACTGTTTAACCCCTATTACAGTTCCATGATTAGTGAGGATCAGGGTAGATTTATAACACTACTGTTTAACCCCTATTACAGCTCCATGATTAGTGAGGATCAGGGTAGATTTATAGGACTATTGATCAACCCCTATTGTACACTTTTCTCACCTTCCAATTGATTGATTGATTGACTTCAATATGGCAACTTTCAGAATGAATCAAACCACCATTTTTGATTCATCAATATATTTGGTGGTAAAGGCTCTCCAAACCTGTTAAAAAAAATGATTCTTACTTTCCTAATCCTGCCTAAATAATCTACAAAATCTGATAAATTATGAAAATAATATGTATATACAGTACCTTCAAAAGTATCCAGACCCTTTGGATTTCTTCACAAGTAGGATTAAAATTAATTGAATTGTAATTTTTTTGTCAACAATCTAAACAAAATACTCTCGTGTCAAAGTGGAAGATTTAAAAACAAGTTTATATAAATAAAAAAATCATAACTAAAATAATCATTGTATAAGTATTCAGACCCTTTGTTATGTCAAACCTAAATGAGTTGAGTAAAATGTGGTTTAACAAATCACATAATAAATTACATGGAATAATAGGGGTTGACATGATCTTTGAATGACTTCCTCTGTCCCCCAGACAACATCGGTCCCTCAGTCAAGTATTGCATTTCAAGCACAGATTCAACTACAAAGACCAGGGAGCTTTACGAAAGGCTCATAAAGAAGGACAGCGATTGGTAGCTGCGTAACAATAACAAATCAGACATTTGAATATCTCTTTAAGCATGTTTAAGTTAATAATTATGCTGTGGATTATACACTCACATGACAGTTTATTAGGTACACCCATCTAGTACCGGGTCGGACCCCCTGTGCCTCCAGAACAACCTGAATTATTTGGGGCATTCTACAAGGTACCAGAAACATTCCACAGGAATGTTGGTCCATGCAGATGTGATAGCATCACGCAACAAGGCACTAAAGTCATATAAATACAAAATGGAAAATAAATACACTTTTTGGTCTAAATGCAAAGCCTAACAGCCTCATGAACAACTTCTATCCCCAAGCCATAAGACTGCTATATAGCTGACTAAATAGCTGACAGCATGGACTCTCTGAGTTGACCCTTTTATTTTATTTTTGCACTGTCTTTATGTACACACACTAGTCCCCGTCCCCCTATACATATCTACCTCCATCACTCCAGTATCCCTGTCTCCTTCCCCCTATACATATCTACCTCCATCACTCCAGTATCCCTGTCTCCTTCCCCCTATACATATCTACCTCCATCACTCCAGTATCCCCTTCCCCCTCTACATATCTACCTCCATCACTCCAGTATTCCTGTCCCCTTCCCCCTATACATATCTACCTCCATCACTCCAGTATCCCTGTCCCATTCCCCCTATACATATCTACCTCCATCACTCCAGTATCCCTGTCCCCTTCCCCCTATACATATCTACCTCCATCATTCCAGTATCCCTGTCCCCTTCCCCCTATACATATCTACCTCCATCACTCCAGTATCCCTGTCCCCTTCCCCCTATACATATCTACCTCCATCACTCCAGTATCCCTGTCTCCTTCCCCCTATACATATCTACCTCCATCACTCCAGTATCCCTGTCTCCTTCCCCCTATACATATCTACCTCCATCACTCCAGTATCCCTGTCTCCTTCCCCCTATACATATCTACCTCCATCACTCCAGTATCCCTGTCCCCTTCCCCCTATACATATCTACCTCCATCACTCCAGTATCCCTGTCCCCTTCCCCCTATACATATCTACCTCCATCACTCCAGTATCCCTGTCTCCTTCCCCCTATACATATCTACCTCCATCACTCCAGTATCCCTGTCCCCTTCCCCCTATACATATCTACCTCCATCACTCCAGTATCCCTGTCCCCTTCCCCCTATACATATCTACCTCCATCACTCCAGTATCCCTGTCTCCTTCCCCCTATACATATCTACCTCCATCACTCCAGTATCCCTGTCCCCTTCCCCCTATACATATCTACCTCCATCACTCCAGTATCCCTGTCTCCTTCCCCCTATACATATTTACCTCCATCACTCCAGTATCCCTGTCCCCTATACACATCTACCTCCATCACTCCAGTATCCCTGTCCCCTTCCCCCTATACATATCTACCTCCATCACTCCAGTATCCCTGTCTCCTTCCCCCTATACATATCTACCTCCATCACTCCAGTATCCCTGTCTCCTTCCCCCTATACATATCTACCTCCATCACTCCAGTATCCCTGTCTCCTTCCCCCTATACATATCTACCTCCATCACTCCAGTATCCCTGTCTCCTTCCCCCTATACATATATACCTCCATCACTCCAGTATCCCTGTCCCCTTCCCCCTATACATATCTACCTCCATCACTCCAGTATCCCTGTCTCCTTCCCCCTATACATATCTACCTCCATCACTCCAGTATCCCTGTCTCCTTCCCCCTATACATATCTACCTCCATCACTCCAGTATCCCTGTCCCATTCCCCCTATACATATCTACCTCCATCACTCCAGTATCCCTGTCTCCTTCCCCCTATACATATCTACCTCCACCACTCCAGTATCCCTGTACATACAGTAGTATGCTTCTTACATTGTGTTCTTCTTAGTTTTATTTCTGGTGTGTTTTTGTTCTACCCTGTTATTTTTAATGCTACATTGATAATGATTACTGCATTGTTGGGTTTGGAACTTTCCAGAAAGGCATTTCACTGTACTTGACAGGTGACATTAAAACTTGAAACCTTACGTTTGGGGCAGATCCAATACGTCACTGAGTAACTGTCTCCATATTTTTCAAGCATAGTGGCGGCTGCATCATGTTATGGGTATGCTTGACATCAGCAAATACTGGGGAGTTTTTACAGGATAAAAATAAATGGAATAGAGCTAAGCACAGGAAAAATCCTAGATGAAAACCTGGTTCTGTCTGCTTTCCACCAGACACTGGGAGATGAATTCACCTTTCAGCAGGACAGTAACCTAATAAGAAATCCAAGGGATCTGAATATTATTGCCTTGTTTTTACATGATCCCTATATTCTGAACCTGTTCTCTAGAAATTCTACATTCTGAACCTGTTCTCTAAATGGATTCTATATTCTGAACCTGTTCTCTAGAAGGATTCTATATTCTGAACCTGTTCTCTAGCTGGATTCTATATTCTGAACCTGTTCTCTAGCTGGATTCTATATTCTGAACCTGTTCTCTAGATGGATTCTATATTCTGAACCTGTTCTCTAGAAGGATTCTATATTCTGAACCTGTTCTCTAGAAGGATTCTATATTCTGAACCTGTTCTCTAGCTGGATTCTATATTCTGAACCTGTTCTCTAGAAGGATTCTATATTCTGAACCTGTTCTCTAGCTGGATTCTATATTCTGAACCTGTTCTCTAGATGGATTCTATATTCTGAACCTGTTCTCTAGAAGGATTCTATATTCTGAACCTGTTCTCTAGAAGGATTCTATATTCTGAACCTGTTCTCTAGCTGGATTCTATATTCTGAACCTGTTCTCTAGCTGGATTCTATATTCTGAACCTGTTCTCTAGATGGATTCTATATTCTGATTAAAAGGTATTTAAAGGGATGGCTGAAGATACATGTACTGAAAACCCTACTGTATGAAAACTCCACAAGAAAATCTGTCGCCCAGCAAGTGGGAGGGTTTTCAGCGGTTTAATTAAATGTATTCAGCGAGCTCAAAAGATAAGCACGTTACACACCTTCATAAGTTAAGTCTGAATACCAACTACTGAAGTGGGTATGAAAGGCGTCCTAAGTCTGAATACCAACTACTGAAGTGGGTATGAAAGGCGTCCTAAGTCGGAATCGGGCTTTCATGAATTGGAAAAATCCTCATGAATTGGAAATACGCACAATTTCAATTCACTTCCTGAATTGACTACATTAAAAAGTGAATTGACCCCAACTCAGATTCAAACGCTTAAAAGGTATATAATAACTATACTGAACAAAAATATAAACACAACATTTAAAGTTGTGCACAAATTAATTTACATCCCTGTTAGTGAGCATTTCTCCTTTGCCAAGATAATCCATCTACCTGACAGGTGTGGCATATCAAGAAGATGATTTAACAGCATGATCATTACACAGGTGCACCTTGTGCTGGGGACAATAAAAGGCCACTCTAAAATGTGCAGGTTTGTCACACAACACAATGCCACAGATGTCTCAGGTTTTGAGGGAGTGTGGAATTGGCATGCTGACTGTAGGAATGTCCACCAGAGCTGTTGCCAGAGAATTGAATGTTAATTTCTCTACCATAAGCAGGCTCCAACGTCATTTTAGAGAATTTGGCAGTACGTCCAGCCGGCCTCACAACCGTAGACCACGTGTAACCACGCCAACCCAGGACCTCCACATCCGGCATCTTCACCTGCAGGATCATCTGAGACCAGCCACCTGGACAGCTGATGAAACTGAGGAGTATTTCTGTCTGTAATAAAGCCCTTTTGTGGGGAAAAACTCATTCTGATTGGCTGGGCATGGCACCCAAGTGGGTGGGCCTATGCCCTCCTAGGCCCAACCATGGCTGTGCCCCTGCCCAGTCATGCAAAATCCATAGATTAGGGCCTAATGAATTTATTTCAATTGAGTTAATATGAACTGTAACTCAGTAAAATGGTTGATATTGTTGCATGTTGTGTTTATATCTTTGTTCAGTATACATACATAGGCTGAGTCCAAAATGGCACCCTATTCCAGATATAGTGCACTACTGTTGACCCAAATGGCACCCTATTCCAGATATAGTGCACTACTTTTGACCCAAATGGCACCCTATTCCAGATATAGTGCACTACTTTTGACCCAAATGGCACCCTATTCCAGATATAGTGCACTACTTTTGACCCAAATGGCACCCTATTCCAGATATAGTGCACTACTTTTGACCCAAATGGCACCCTATTCCAGATATAGTGCACTACTTTTGACCTAAATGGCACCCTATTCCAGATATAGTGCACTACTTTTGACCTAAATGGCACCCTATTCCAGATATAGTGCACTACTTTTGACCAGAGCCCTGGAAGACAATAGGGTGCCATTTCGGAGGCAAACACACTGTGCTTCATCTTCAACTCTGACTGAGAGATGATCTCAGCTCCTCCTCCCTGGCACTCATATCCAATCGGTGTGTCTCTGACTCCAGCACAGAGGGGATTGGTTGCTGCGAGACCAACACCAGAGAATCAGTCAAGTCTTGGCGAAGAGACACCAGCCATTGGTTGTTCCTGGAGGAGTGTTGGATAAAGTCCACCCTCTCCCGGTGGTCGAGGACGAGTGTCAGCTGTAGGTAGTGTACCTGCAAGGTCAGGGAACGTTCAACATTAATATAAAGGTGTATCGTTCAATCACCTTGATAAATGAAGATTAAATAAGCTTGACAAATCATAGTATACACCTGAAATGACACCGTGGTCAATAGTTATGATCTATAATGATCAGACACCGTGGTCAATAGTTATGATCTATAATGATCAGACACCGTGGTAAATAGTTATGATCTATAATGATCAGACACCGTGGTCAATAGTTATGATCTATAATGATCCGACACCGTGGTCAATAGTTATGATCTATAATGATCAGACACCGTGGTCAATAGTTATGATCTATAATGATCAGACACCGTGGTCAATAGTTATGATCTATAATGATCCGACACCGTGGTCAATAGTTATGATCTATAATGATCAGACACCGTGGTCAATAGTTATGATCCATAATGATCAGACACCGTGGTCAATAGTTATGATCTATAATGATCAGACACCGTGGTCAATAGTTATGATCTATAATGATCAGACACCGTGGTCAATAGTTATGATCTATAATGATCTGACACCGTGGTCAATAGTTATGATCAGACACCGTGATCAATAGTTATGATCTATATTGATCAGACACCATGGTCAATAGTTATGATCTATAATGATCAGACACCGTGGTCAATAGTTATGATCTATAATGATCCGACACCGTGGTCAATAGTTATGATCAGACACCGTGGTCAATAGTTATGATCAGACACCGTGGTCAATAGGACACTGTTCTGAACTCTGATGAGCCCTGAAGGGAAGTGGATACAGATTGGGACACAACCACGGTGACCTACCTGGTCCTCTAGCTCCTTCACCTTGGTCCTAAGGCGTCCCAACTCCTCTGTTTCCAGACCAACCAAGCCCCTGGACTCCTGCAGAACAGAAAGGAGTTAACGCCCTGTCTAAAGTCAGCACATTTCATGGGGGGGGGGGGGGAGGTTCCCCCCGAGTGAGCCTCCGTGCAGGTTTCCCCCCGAGTGAGCCTCTGTGCAGATTTGCCACTCACATAATTACTGAACTTATTTGGGATGCAAAGTGATTTGACATGAGTTATTGGGGCGGCAGGGTAGACTGTTGGACTAGTAACCGAAAGGTTGCAAGTTCAAATCCCCGAGCTGAACAATGCAGTTAACCCACTGTTCCTAGGCCATCATTGAAAATAAGAATTTGTTCTTAATTGACTTGCCTAGTTAACTTCTCTAGGATAGGGGGCAGCATTTTCACGTTTGGATGAAAAGCATACCCAAATTCAACTGCCAGCTGCTCATCCCCAGAAGATAGGAAATGCATATTGTTAGTAGATTTGGATAGAAAACACTCTGAAGTTTCTAAAACTGTTTGAATCATGTCTGTGAGTATAACATAACTTATTTAGCAGGCGAAACCCCAAGGACAAACCATTCAGATTTGTTTTTTTTGAGGTCACTCTTTTCAATCGATTTTCATTGGGAATCCAGATTTCTAATTGACCTTCTTGCAGTTCCTACCGCTTCCACTGGATGTCAACAGTCTTTAGAAATTAGTTGAGGGTTTTTCCTTTGTGTAATGAAAAAGTACGGCCATTTTGAATCAGGGTCAGTGTCCTGTTAGATAGAGGCGCGTGACCAGAAAGCATGCTACAGATTGTTTTAATCCTGTATTGAACACAGATCCTCCCATCTTCAATTTTATCGATTATTTACGTTAAAAAATACCTAAAGTTGTATTACAAAAGTAGTTTGAAATGTTTTGGCAAAGTTTAAAGGTAACTTTTGAGATATTTTGTAGTCATGTTTCACGAGTTGGAACCGGTGTTTTTCTGGATCAAACGCGCCAAATAAATGGACATTTTGGATATATATCGACGGAATTAATCGAACAAAAGGACCATTTGTGATGTTTATGGGACATATTGGAGTGCCAACAACAGAAGCTCGTCAAAGGTAAGGCATGAATTATATTTTTATTTCTGCGTTTTGTGTCGCACCTGCAGGGTTGAAATATGCTTCTCTCTCTGTTTACTCTGTTGCTATCCTCAGATATTAGCATCGTTTGCTTTCGCCGAAAAGCCTATTTGAATTCTGACATGTTGGCTGGATTCACAACCAGTGTAGCTTTAATTTGGTATCTTTCATGTGTGATTTAATGAAAGTTATATTTTATATTTTATTTGTATTTGGCGCGCTGCATTTTCTCTGGCTTTTGGCCAAGTGAGACAGTAGCGTCCCTCAAAAAACTCAGATTTTTGGATATACAGTGGGGAGAACAAGTATTTGATACACTGCCGATTTTGCAGGTTTTCCTACTTACAAAGCATGTAGAGGTCTGTAATTTTTATCATATGTACACTTCAACTGTGAGAGACGGAATCTAAAACAAAAATCCAGAAAATCACATTGTATGATTCTTAAGTAATTAATTTGCATTTTATTGCATGACATAAGTATTTGATCACCTACCAACCAGTAAGAATTCCGGCTCTCACAGACCTGTTAGTTTTTCTTTAAGAAGCCCTCCTGTTCTCCACTCATTACCTGTATTAACTGCACCTGTTTGAACTCATTACCTGTATAAAAGACACCTGTCCACACACTCAATCAAACAGACTCCAACCTCTCCACAATGGCCAAGACCAGAAAGCTGTGTAAGGACATCAGGGATAAAATTGTAGACCTGCACAAGGCTGGGATGGGCTACAGGACAATAGGCAAGCAGCTTGGTGAGAAGGCAACAACTGTTGGCGCAATTATTAGAAAATGGAAGAAGTTCAAGATGACGGTCAATCACCCTCGGTCTGGGGCTCCATGCAAGATCTCACCTCGTGGGGCATCAATGATCATGAGGAAGGTGAGGGATCAGCCCAGAACTACACGGCAGGACCTGGTCAATGACCTGAAGAGAGCTGGGACCACAGTCTCAAAGAAAACCATTAGTAACACATTACGCCGTCATGGATTAAAATACTGCAGCGCACGCAAGGTCCCCCTGCTCAAGCCAGCGCATGTCCAGGCCCGTCTGAAGTTTGCCAATGACCATCTGGATGATCCAGAGGAGGAATGGGAGAAGGTCATGTGGTCTGATGAGACAAAAATATAACTTTTTGGTCTAAACTCCACTCGCTGTGTTTGGAGGAAGAAGAAGGATGAGTACAACCCCAAGAACCCATCCCAAACGTGAAGCATGGAGGTGGAAACATCATTCTTTGGGGCTGCTTTTCTGCAAAGGGGACAGGACGACTGCACCGTATTGAGGGGAGGATGGATGGGGCCATGTATCGCGAGATCTTGGCCAACAACCTCCTTCCCTCAGTAAGAGCATTGAAGATGGGTCGTGGCTGGGTCTTCCAGCATGACAACGACCCGAAACACACAGCCAGGGCAACTAAGGAGTGGCTTCGTAAGAAGCATCTCAAGGTCCTGGAGTGGTCTAGCCAGTCTCCAGACCTGAATCCAATAGAAAATCTTTGGAGGGAGCTGAAATTCCGTATTGCCCAGCGACAGCCCCAAAACCTGAAGGATCTGGAGAAGGTCTGTATGGAGGAGTGGGCCAAAATCCCTGCTGCAGTGTGTGCAAACCTGGTCAAGAACTACAGGAAACGTATGATCTCTGTAATTGCAAACAAAGGTTTCTGTACCAAATATTAAGTTCTGCTTTTCTGATGTATCAAATACTTATGTCATGCAATAAAATGCAAATTAATTACTTAAAAATCATACAATGTGATTTTCTGGATTTTTGTTTTAGATTCCGTCTCTCACAGTTGAAGTGTACCTATGATAAAAATTACAGACCTCTACATGCTTTGTAAATAGGAAAACCTGCAAAATCGGCAGTGTATCAAATACTTGTTCTCCCCACTGTAAATATGAACTTTACCGAACAAAACATAGATGTATTGTGTAACATGAAGTCCTATGAGTGTCATCTGATGAAGATCATCAAAGGTTAGTGATTAATTTTAACTCTATTTCTGCTTTTTGTTACTCCTCTCTTTGGCTGGAAAATGGCTGTTTTTCTGTGGCTATGTACTGACCTAACATAATCGCATGGTATGCTTTCGTCGTAAATCCTTTTTGAAATCAGACACTATGGTTGGATTAACGAGAAGTTTATCTTTAAAATGGTGTATAATACTTGTATGTTTGAGGAATTTTAATTATGAGGATTCTGTTGTTTGAATTTGGCGCCCTGCATTTTCACTGGCTGTTGTCGAGGTGGGACGCTACCGTCCCACATATCCCAGAGAAGTTAAATAAAGGTAAAATAAAATGTGGTGCAGTTCAACAGCACTGTAGTAGTACATAGAGTTGTTGATATGACGTCACCAGAGTAGTTAGTAGACGGTTGATGACCAACCTGAGCTCGGTCTCTGGGGCTGCTGGAGGACAACTCATCACGTGATGATCCTCTCTCCGTCTTCAAAACAAACCACATCAGAAGTATCATTCTAAATAGTAAGGTAACTGTTCTGAATTATCCAAGTCTGGGACTAAAAAACAGGCGAGTGTGAGGGCTCCTCCTTTCTATTCGGGAGGTGAATGGATGATTCATTTAGCCGTTAGTTGTGCAGGTAAATAAGGTAGAAAACAAGGAGGATCAGTTTACCTGTGCCAGCATCTCTCTGAGGCGTTTCCTCTCGGTCTTCAGTCTGTCAGTGCGTTCTTCCAGTTGTGTGTTCCTCCTCTGTAGCCGTCTATGGTCTATCTCTAGCTGGGCCACGGCCCTCTGCAGGACAGACAGACGCTCCTGGACCACAGGGTCCATCTCTAGCTGGTCCACGGCCCTCTGTAGGACAGACAGACAGTCTTTTACATCAGGGTCTATCTCTAGCTGGGCCACGGCACTCTGTAGGACAGACAGACAGTCTTTTACATCAGGGTCCATCTCTATCTGGGCCACGGCCCTCTGCAGGACAGACAGACAGTCTTTTACACCAGGGTCCATCTCTATCTGGGCCACGGCCCTCTGCAGGACAGACAGACAGTCTTTTACATCAGGGTCCATCTCTATCTGGGCCACGGCCCTCTGTAGGACAGACAGACAGTCTTTTACATCAGGGTCCATCTCTATCTGGGCCACGGCCCTCTGCAGGACAGACAGACAGTCTTTTACACCAGGGTCCATCTCTAGCTGGGCCACGGCCCTCTGCAGGACAGACAGACGCTCCTGGACCACAGGGTCCATCTCTATCTGGGCCACGGCCCTCTGCAGGACAGACAGACGTTCCTGGACCACAGGGTCCATCTCTATCTGGGCCACGGCCCTCTGTAGGACAGACAGACAGTCTTTTACATCAGGGTCTATCTCTAGCTGGGCCACGGCACTCTGCAGGACAGACAGACAGTCTTTTACACCAGGGTCCGTCTCTAGCTGGGCCACGGCCCTCTGCAGGACAGACAGACAGTCTTTTACACCAGGGTCTATCTCTAGCTGGGCCACGGCCCTCTGTAGGACAGACAGACGTTCCTGGACCACAGGGTCCATCTCTAGCTGGGCCACGGCCCTCTGTAGGACAGACAGACGTTCCTGGACCACAGGGTCCATCTCTAGCTGGGCCACGGCCCTCTGTAGGACAGACAGACGTTCCTGGACCACAGGGTCCATCTCTAGCTGGGCCACGGCCCTCTGTAGGACAGACAGACGTTCCTGGACCACAGGGTCCATCTCTAGCTGGGCCACGGCCCTCTGTAGGACAGACAGACGTTCCTGGACCACAGGGTCCATCTCTAGCTGGGCCACGGCCCTCTGTAGGACAGACAGACGTTCCTGGACCACAGGGTCCATCTCTATCTGGGCCACGGCCCTCTGTAGGACAGACAGACGTTCCTGGACCACAGGGTCCATCTCTAGCTGGGCCACGGCCCTCTGCAGGACAGACAGACGTTCCTGGACCACAGGGTCCATCTCTATCTGGGCCACGGCCCTCTGTAGGACAGACAGACAGTCTTTTACATCAGGGTCTATCTCTATCTGGGCCACGGCCCTCTGTAGGACAGACAGACAGTCTTTTACACCAGGGTCTATCTCTAGCTGGGCCACGGCCCTCTGCAGGACAGACAGACAGTCTTTTACATCAGGGTCTATCTCTATCTGGGCCACGGCCCTCTGCAGGACAGACAGACAGTCTTTTACATCAGGGTCTATCTCTAGCTGGGCCACGGCCCTCTGCAGGACAGACAGACGCTCCTGGACCACAGGGTCCATCTCTATCTGGGCCACGGCCCTCTGCAGGACAGACAGACGTTCCTGGACCACAGGGTCCATCTCTATCTGGGCCACGGCCCTCTGTAGGACAGACAGACGTTCCTGGACCAGAGGGTCCATCTCTAGCTGGGCCACGGCCCTCTGCAGGACAGACAGACAGTCTTTTACACCAGGGTCGTGTACTGAACTGTACTGGGCAGACAGGTCTGACAGAAAACTGTGTGGGGGGGGGGGGTTATAATGTCCCTGGGGGGTTTATAATGTTCCTTGGGGGGGTTATAATGTTCCTTGGGGAGTTATAATGTCCCTTGGGGGGTTATAATGTCCCTTGGGGGGGTTATAATGTCCCTTGGGGGTTTATAATGTTCCTTGGGGGGGTTATAATGTTCCTTGGGGAGTTATAATGTCCCTTGGGGGGTTATAATGTCCCTTGGGGGGGTTATAATGTCCCTTGGGGGGAGGTTATAATGTTTGTGGGGTTATAATGTCCCTTGGGGGGGTTATAATGTTTGGTGGGTTATAATGCCCCTTGGGGGGGTTATAATGTCCCTTGGGGGGGTTATAATGTTCCTTGGGGGGGTTATAATGTCCCTTGGGGGGTTATAATGTTCCTTGTGGGGTTATAATGTCCCTTGGGGGGGTTATAATGTCCCTTGGGGGGGTTATAATGTCCCTTGGGGGGGTTATAATGTCCCTTGGGGGGGTTATAATGTCCCTTGGGGGGTTATAATGTTCCTTGGGGGGGTTATAATGTTTGGGGGGTTATAATGTCCCTTGGGGGGGTTATAATGTCCCTTGGGGGGTTATAATGTCCCTTGGGGGGGTTATAATGTCCCTTGGGGGGTTATAATGTCCCTTGGGGGGTTATAATGTTCCTTGGGGGGTTATAATGTTCCTTGGGGGGTTATAATGTCCCTTGGGGGGGTTATAATGTCCCTTGGGGGGTTATAATGTCCCTTGGGGGGGTTATAATGTCCCTTGGGGGGGTTATAATGTCCCTTGGGGGGAGGTTATAATGTCCCTTGGGGGGGTTATAATGTTCCTTGGGGGGGTTATAATGTCCCTTGGGGGGAGGTTATAATGTCCCTTGGGGGGGTTATAATGTCCCTTGGGGGGGTTATAATGTCCCTTGGGGGGTTATAATGTTCTTTGGGGGGGTTATAATGTTTGGGGGGTTATAATGTCCCTTGGGGGGGTTATAATGTCCCTTGGGGGGTTATAATGTCCATTGGGGGGGTTATAATGTCCCTTGGGGGTTATAATGTCCCTTGGGGGGGTTATAATGTCCCTTGGGGGGTTATAATGTCCCTTGGGGGGAGGTTATAATGTCCCTTGGGGGGGTTATAATGTCCCTTGGGGGGTTATAATGTCCCTTGGGGGGGTTATAATGTTTGGGGGGTTATAATGTTCCCTGGGGGGGTTATAATGTCCCTTGGGGGGGTTATAATGTCCATTGGGTGGGTTATAATGTGTCTTGGGGGGGGGGGGTTTATAACGTGTCTTAGGGCGGGGTAACGTGTCTTGGGGAGTTATAATGTTTACTGGGGAGTTATAACAGCTTAATGTTAATACATGGGCCCCGGTCTAAAGTAGTGCACTATATAGGGGATAGGGTGCCATAGGGCTCTGGTCTAAAGTAGTGCACTATATAGGGGATAAGATGTAATTTGTAAATAGTGTCTGGTCCAGTCCCTTCTCCTGATCAGCTCACATCCTTTACCAACAGACACCAGACCAACTGTGTCCTCCGGCACCCTATTCCCTATATAGTGCACTACTTTAGACCAGAGCCCTATGGCACCCTATTCCCTATATAGTGCACTACTACTGACCAGGGTCCATAGGGGTCATTTGGGGCGCAGACATAGAGAGGAGTTGTACTAACCTCAGATCCCGCCCCTCTGCTCTGCTCCTGTTGGTGGGCTCTGTCCCGGTAGCCAATCATGGTAGCCTCAGTCTTCTCCAGGGCAGCTGTGACACGGTCTCTGTCCTTACTGAGTTCCTCTACTCTCTCTCTCAGGGTGTAAAGCTCTGTCTCTCTCTGTTTCAACAGTCTAAGACTCTTCTGCCTCTCCTCTTCTCTCTGTCTCAACAGTCTCTCCCTTTCCTCTCTGTCCAGGAGCTGGGAGGACACTCTCTTCCTCAGAGTATCTACCTCGTCCTGAAGCCAGACCTCTCTTCCTGGACCCTCCTGACTTCCTTCTCCTCTCTTCTGGTCTGTGGCCTTCCTTTGTTCCCCAGGCTCTCTCAGTCTCCTCTGCTCATCTGTCTCCTCTTTCTCCAGACTCTCCAGTTTCACTGCCTCACTGTCTCTCTTCCTCTCCTCCAGTTTATCTTTCTCCTCTCTGTAAGCTTTCTCTCTCACCCTCTCCAGCTCTATCTCCTTCTCTCTCAGCATGTCCGTGACTAACTCTACACGCCTCAGGCTCTCCTGCTCCCTTAGTTTCAGACTCTCCCTCCTCTCCTCCTCTTCCTGTCTCAACGTCTCCATCTTCCGCTGAAGCCTCTCGATCTCTCTCTTCTTCTCTTCTCTCACTCCCTCCATCTCTCCCTCCACCTCTCTGATCCTCTCTCTGAGCTGTGTAACTGCCTGACTCTTCTCAGTAGCCAGACATCTGAGCTCTGTCCTCTGTTTCTCCAGGACATCCAGTCTGGCCCTGGTGGTGGTCATCTCAGCCTCCATCTCCTTCTGTCTCCTCTCCTTCTCTCCCAACACCTCCTCCATCTCCTTCTGTCTCCTCTCCTTCTCTCTCACTGCCTCCTCCATCTCCTTCTCTCTCCTCTCCTTCTCTCCCAACACCTCCTCCATCTCCTTCTGTCTCCTCTCCTTCTCTCCCAACACCTCCTCCATCTCCTTCTGTCTCCTCTCCTTCTCTCCCAACACCTCCTCCATCTCCTTCTGTCTCCTCTCCTTCTCTCCCAACACCTCCTCCATCTCCTTCTGTCTCCTCTCCTTCTCTCCCAACACCTCCTCCATCTCTTTCTGTCTCCTCTCCTTCTCTCTCACTGCCTCCTCCATCTCCTCCTCTCTGTTTCCGAGCTTCCTCTCCACCTCCCTTTTCTCATGCTCCACAGCCCTGGTCCTCCCTCGCAGCTCCTCCACCTCCCTCCGGGCAGCACGCAGGCTCTCCTCCCTGCTCTTCACCATCTCCTCTTTCCTCTCCTGCAGGAGGCTCCTTAGCCTCTCCCCCTCCCTGTGGCTCTCCTCCAGCAGCTGGTTCAGGGTAGCCATCTCCTGCATGGCTTTCTTCAGCCCATCTCTCATCTTCTGGTTGTCCCCCTCCTTCTGCTGCACCTCCTTCCTGCTTCTCTCCCTGCTCCTGGTCATCTCTGCTCCCTGCTCCTTCAGGGTGACCAGACCGAGGGCCAGCGCCTCCCTGCTCTCCTTCAACTCCTCCTCCATCCTTCTCAGTGAGGAGCCAGTCCTCTCCTTCTCTCTCCTCTCTTTGTGAGTCTCATCCTTCAGGATCCCAGCCTCTCTCTCCTTCTTCCTGATCTCAGCTAGGAGGTGGTCTCTCTCCTCCTCCAGGGCTTTAACCTGAGCCCCCAGCCTCTCCACACGACATCCTCTATCCTCCTGCAGGAGGCGTTGTCCTCTCTGCACCTCCTCTAGTCTGGACCTCAGTTTCTCTCCCTCCGCCTGTTCCTCTCTCAGCTGGGCACCCAACCATTCCCTCTCCTCCTTGTTCCTCCTCAACACGTCCTCCTGTCTCTCCCTCTCCTCCTCACTCCCTTTCAGTTCCTCCTTCTGTCTCTGTCTTTCTCCAGCGCTCTCTACCGCTCTCACCCTAAAGTCCTCCACCTCCTCCTCTCTCTCCTTCAGGAGCTGTGAGAACCCTGCTACTTCTTTTATCCGTTCCTCCACTCTTGCTGTCCATTTCTTCACCTCCTCTTCCAGTCTCTCTTTGTGCTGCTCTGTTTCCTGTGCCCATTCTCTCTCCCTCTCGTCCTTGGCCAGCTGTAGAGCTTTATTCCGGTCTCTGCTCTGACTCCTCTCGGTCTCTAGTAAAGACTCCGTCTCTATCAGAAGGTCTGAGACATGTTTCTCTGAGAGCTCTGACTGGTGCGTTCTGTCTTTCAGACTCCTCAACTCTTCCTCTCTCTGCTGTAGCCTAGCCCCTGTCTCCTCTTCCTCCTCCCTCAGTTTCTCTACCTCCTCTTCTCTTTCCCTCAGCTGAGCCATCTGTCTCTCCATCCTCCCCTCTAGTGTCTGCTGCTCTCTCTTCCCCTCATCCCTCTCTTCTTCTAAGACAATCAACTTCACTCTCAAGACCTCAACCTCTCCTTCTCAGCTCCAGCTTTCCTCTCAGTCTCTCCTCTCGCTCCCTTCCCTCCGACTCCTTCCTCCTCTTTCTCAGACTCTCCTCCTGGTATCTTTCTCTCTCCCTCTCTCTGAGCTGTGAGTTCTCTCTCTCCGCGGCAAACATTTTGTTCTCCAATAGTTCATTTTTCTTCAGTTCTGCCTCCAGAGTGTCTCTTTCTTCCTCCAGTGAGATGATTCTCGTTTTCAGCTCCTCTATCTCCTCTAATCTCTTCCTTCCATCTACCTCCTCCTTTTTCAGTTGTTCCGCCATCTTCTCACTCTCTCTTTTTACAGCCTTTAGTTGTTCACTGTTATTCTTCTCATTTTCAGTGAACCTCTGACTCAGACTCGCATTTTCTCTCTCCCTCTCCTCTGCTTTCTCCCTCCATCTCTCTCCCTCTTCTGCTCTCTCCTCTGCTTTCTCCCTCCATCTCTCTCCCTCTTCTGCTCTCTCCTCTGCTTTCTCCCTCCATCTCTCTCCCTCTTCTGCTCTCTCCTCTGCTCTCTCCCTCCATCTCTCCCCCTCTTCTGCTCTCTCCCTCCATCTCTCTCCCTCCTCTGCTCTCTCCTCTGCTTTCTCCCTCCATCTCTCTCCCTCCTCTGCTTTCTCCCTCCATCTCTCTCCCTCCTCTGCTCTCTCCCTCCATCTCTCTCCCTCCTCTGCTCTCTCTCTCCATCTCTCCCCCTCGTCCTTCAGTTTTCTCTCTCTATGTTGGTGGCTCTTGTGTTCTGCGGTTAGTCTCTCCAGCTCTGTATCTCTCTCCTCCAACAGACAGGACATCTCCTCCTTCTCCTTCTCCAATTCCTCCATCCTGCTCCGGAGCTCCTGTACCTCCACATCTTTCTGTGCCAGCTCTTCTGTCAATCTCTCCGCCCACTCCCTCTCTTCTGCCTCTCTCTTTTCCGTCTTCTTGTCTTCCTCTATCTCCTTGTCCCGGAGTTTGGTGTTGGCCTCCTCTAAAGCCTGAACGTTTTCCTTTAATATCTCAATGTCCTTCAACTCTTCCTCCAGAGAGATGACCATGGCTTTCAGCTCTGTCATCTCCTCCTCTCTCTTTCTCATCTCTGCTTCCCTTGTTCTCAGAAGTTCTGCCACCTTCTCCATCTCTCTTCTTCTGTCTTTCAGTTGTTCACTCTCTTTATTCTCTGTTTCTTTAAACCTCTGACTCATTTCATCCATTTCCCTCTCCAGAGTGTCTCTTTCTTCCTCCAGTGAGATGATTCTAGTTTTCAGCTCCTCTATCTCCTCTAATCTCTTCCTTCCATCTACCTCCTCCTTTTTCAGTTGTTCTGCCATCTTCTCACTCGCTCTAGTTTTCAGCTCCTCTATCTCCTCTAATCTCTCCCTTCCATCTACCTCCTCCTTTTTCAGTTGTTCTGCCATCTTCTCACTCTCTCTTTTTACAGCCTTTAGTTGTTCACTGTTATTCTTCTCATTTTCAGTGAGCCTCTGACTCAGACTCGCATTTTCTCTCTCCCACTCCTCTGCTTTCTCCCTCCATCTCTCCCCCTCTTCTGCTCTCTCCTCTGCTTTCTCCCTCCATCTCTCTCCCTCTGCTCTCTCCCTCCATCTCTCTCCCTCCTCTGCTCTCTCTCTCCATCTCTCCCCCTCGTCCTTCAGTTTTCTCTCTCTGTGTTGGTGGCTCTTGTGTTCTGCGGTTAGTCTCTCCAGCTCTGTATCTCTCTCCTCCAACAGACACAACATCTCCTCCTTCTCCTTCTCCAATCCCTCCATCCTGCTCTTCATCGCCACCACCTCTCCATCTCTGTGCCCCAGCTCAGAGCTCAACGCCATCCTCTCTCGCTGCCATCCTTCCCTCTCTTCTCTCCGTTCCTCCTCTTCTCTCGTCCTTTTCTCTGTTGTCTGATCTACCAGTAACTGCAGCCTTTCCAGGTCAGCCTGCCAGACCTCCCTCTCCTCTCGCTCCTCCTGTTTCTTCTTCTCTGTCTGGCTCCTCCCTCTCTCCATCTCTCCCCTCAGACACTGGACCTCCCCTGGAGGATAGAGATATCGCGGACCAATACAACAAAGCCATGATGAGTTGAATAACTCTTGAAAATTAACACATACAAGATGTGGATAAATGGGCTGGTTCTGTGTAATTTATTGGGGTCTGGAGAACCTAACTCACAGAGAGGTAAATCTGTGGCACTTTGGTCATATTTTCATTGTGGGCTACAGTAGGCTTGGATTCTGGAAGTAAGGAGACTTTCTGTCTCCTGCCAATTGGAAATTGGGATTAATCTTTAAGGCAACAAGTGTCACTGCTCACCCTGCATCACATCCTTGGTCTGGAGCAGAGTGGTGACCTGGAGATGTAGCTGCCTACTCTGTACCTCCAGCCCTGAGACCTGCTGTTGGGCCTGGGTTAACTGGTGCTGCTGGGACACCGTCAGGACCCTGGAGAGACAAATACAGCTCATACATAGATCCCACAACAATACTACTACCACTACAATGCTACTACCACTACTACCACTACAATACTACTACCACTACTACCACTACAATGCTACTACCACTACAATACTACTACCACTACTACCACTACGATGCTACTACCACTACGATGCTACTACCACAACAATACTACAACCACTACAATACTACTACCACTACGATGCTACTACCTCTACGATGCTACTACCACAACAATACTACAACCACTACAATACTACTACCACAACAATACTACTACCACTACTATGCTACTACCACTACTACCACTATGATACTACTACCACTACAATACTACTACCACTACTACCACTACGATGCTACTACCTCTACGATAATACTACCACAACAATACTACTACCTCTACGATGCTACTACCACAACAATACTACTACCACTACGATGCTACTACCACTACGATGCTACTACCACTACAATGCTACTACCTCTACTACCACTACGATGCTACTACCTCTACGATGCTACTACCACAACAATACTACTACCTCTACGATGCTACTACCACAACAATACTACTACCACTACAATGCTACTACCACTACGATGCTACTACCT
Source organism: Salvelinus alpinus (assembly GCF_045679555.1). Lineage (NCBI taxonomy): Eukaryota > Metazoa > Chordata > Actinopteri > Salmoniformes > Salmonidae > Salvelinus > Salvelinus alpinus. Next base: position 1,455,497 of record NC_092105.1, on the reverse strand, counting down.
CTACGATGCTACTACCACAACAATACTACTACCACTACGATGCTACTACCTCTACGATGCTACTACCACTACTACCACTACTACCACTACGATGCTACTACCACTACGATGCTACTACCACTACGATGCTACTACCACTACTACCACTACGATGCTACTACCACTACGATACTACTACCACAACAATACTACTACCACAACAATACTACTACCACTACGATGCTACTACCTCTACGATGCTACTACCTCTACGATGCTACTACCACAACAATACTACTACCACTACAATGCTACTACCACTACGATGCTACTACCTCTACGATGCTACTACCACAACAATACTACTACCACTACGATGCTACTACCACTACTACCACTACGATGCTACTACCACTACGATGCTACTACCACTACGATACTACTACCACAACAATACTACTACCACTACGATGCTACTACCTCTACGATGCTACTACCTCTACGATGCTACTACCTCTACGATGCTACTACCTCTACAATACTACTACCACTACAATGCTACTACCTCTACGATGCTACTACCTCTACGATACTACTACCACTACGATGCTACTACCTCTACGATGCTACTACCTCTACGATGCTACTACCACTACGATGCTACTACCTCTACGATGCTACTACCTCTACGATGCTACTACCTCTACGATGCTACTACCTCTACGATGCTACTACCTCTACGATGCTACTACCTCTACGATGCTACTACCTCTACAATACTACTACCTCTACAATACTACTACCTCTACAATACTACCGCTACGATGCTACTACCTCTACGATGCTACTACCTCTACGATGCTACTACCTCTACGATGCTACTACCTCTACGATGCTACTACCTCTACGATGCTACTACCTCTACGATGCTACTACCTCTACGATGCTACTACCTCTACGATGCTACTACCACTACAATACTACTACCACTACAATACTACTACCTCTACGATGCTACTACAACTACGATGCTACTACCTCTACGATGCTACTACCACTACGATGCTACTACCACTACGATGCTACTACCACTACTACCACTACGATGCTACTACCTCTACGATGCTACTACCACTACGATGCTACTACCTCTACGATGCTACTACCACTACAATACTACTACCACTACTACCACTACGATACTACTACCACTACGATGCTACTACCACTACGATGCTACTACCACTACGATGCTACTACCTCTACGATGCTACTACCTCTACGATGCTACTACCTCTACGATGCTACTACCTCTACGATGCTACTACCTCTACGATGCTACTACCTCTACGATGCTACTACCACTACAATACTACTACCACTACAATACTACTACCACTACGATGCTACTACCTCTACGATACTACTACCACTACGATGCTACTACCTCTACGATGCTACTACCTCTACGATGCTACTACCTCTACGATGCTACAACCTCTACGATGCTACTACCTCTACGATGCTACTACCTCTACGATGCTACTACCTCTACGATGCTACTACCTCTACGATGCTACTACCTCTACGATGCTACTACCTCTACGATGCTACTACCTCTACGATGCTACTACCACTACAATACTACTACCACTACAATACTACTACCTCTACGATGCTACTACCACTACTACCGCTACGATGCTACTACCTCTACGATGCTACTACCTCTACGATGCTACTACCTCTACGATGCTACTACCTCTACGATGCTACTACCTCTACAATACTACTACCTCTACAATACTACTACCTCTACGATGCTACTACAACTACGATGCTACTACCTCTACGATGCTACTACCACTACGATGCTACTACCACTACGATGCTACTACCACTACACCACTACGATGCTACTACCTCTACGATGCTACTACCACTACTACCACTACGATGCTACTACCACTACAATACTACTACCACTACTACCACTACTACCACTACGATACTACTACCACTACGATGCTACTACCACTACGATGCTACTACCACTACGATGCTACTACCTCTACGATGCTACTACCACTACTACCACTACGATGCTACTACCTCTACGATGCTACTACCACTACAATACTACTACCACTACGATACTACTACCACTACAATGCTACTACCTCTACGATGCTACTACCACTACAATACTACTACCACTACTACCACTACTACCACTACGATACTACTACCACTACGATGCTACTACCACTACGATACTACTACTACTACTACCACTACGATACTACTACCACAACGATGCTACTACTACTACGATACTACTACGATACTACTACCACTACGATACTACTACCACTACGATACTACTACCACTACAATACTACTACCACTACGATGCTACTACCACTACAATACTACTACCACTACGATACTACAACCACTACTACCACTACAATACTACTACCACTACTACCACTACGATGCTACTACCACTACAATACTACTACCACTACGATACTACTACCACTACTACCACTACTACCACTACAATACTACCACCACTACTACACAACTACCACTACTACCACTACAATACTACTACCACTACAATACTACTACCACTACTACCACTACAATACTACTACCACTACAATACTACTACCACTACTACACTACTACCACTACTACCACTACAATACTACTACCACTATGACACTACTACCACTACAATACTACTACCACTACTACCACTACGATACTACTACCACTACGATACTACAACCACTACTACCACTATGATACTACTACCACTACAATACTACTACCACTACTACCACTACGATACTACTACCACTACAATACTACTACCACTACGATACTACTACCACTACGATGCTACTACCACTACAATACTACTACCACTACTACCACTACTACCACTAGTACCACTACGATGCTACTACCACTACGATACTACTACCACTACAATACTAATACCACTACAATACTACTACCACTACTACCACTACGATACTACTACCACTATGATGCTACTACCACTACAATACTACTACCACTACAATACTACTACCACTACAATACTACTACCACTACAATACTACTACCACTACTACCACTACGATACTACTACCACTACGATACTACTACCACTACGATACTACTACCACTACGATACTACTACCACTACGATGCTACTACCACTACGATGCTACTACCACTACAATACTACTACCACTACGATACTACTACCACTACTACCACTACGATACTACTACCACTACTACCACTACAATACTACTACCACTACAATACTACTACCACTACCACTACTACCACTACAATACTACTACCACTACAATACTACTACCACTACAATACTACTACCACTACAATACTACTACCACTACAATAATACTACCACTACCACTACTACCACTACAATACTACTACCACTACGATGCTACTACCACTACAATACTACTACCACTACAATACTACTACCACTACTACCACTACAATACTACTACCACTACAATACTACTACCACTAGGATACTACTACCACTACAATACTATTATCACTACTACCACTACTACCACTACCACTACTACAACTACGATGCTACTACCACTACTACCACTATGATAATACTACCCCTACAATACTACTACCACTACTACCACTACTACCACTACAATACAACTACCACTACGATACTACTACCACTACGATACTACTACCACTACAATACTACTACCACTACGATACTACTACCACTACAATACTACTACCACTACAATACTACTACCACTACTACCACTACAATACTACTACCACTACGATACTACTACCACTACGATGCTACTACCACTACTACCACTACAATACTACTACCACTACAATACTACTACCACTATGATGCTACTACCACTACTACCACTACGATACTACTACCACTACAATACTACTACCACTACAATACTACTACCACTATGATGCTACTACCACTACAATACTACTACCACTACTACCACTACGATACTACTACCACTACTACCACTACAATACTACTACCACTACGATACTACTACCACTACAATACTACTACCACTACAATACTACTACCACTACTACCACTACGATGCTACTACCTCTACGATGCTACTACCACAACAATACTACTACCACTACGATGCTACTACCTCTACGATGCTACTACCACTACTACCACTACTACCACTACGATGCTACTACCACTACGATGCTACTACCACTACGATACTACTACCACAACAATACTACTACCACAACAATACTACTACCACTACGATGCTACTACCACTACGATGCTACTACCTCTACGATGCTACTACCTCTACGATGCTACTACCTCTACGATGCTACTACCTCTACGATACTACTACCACTACGATGCTACTACCTCTACGATGCTACTACCTCTACGATGCTACTACCTCTACGATGCTACTACCTCTACGATGCTACTACCTCTACGATGCTACTACCTCTACGATGCTACTACCTCTACGATGCTACTACCTCTACGATGCTACTACCTCTACAATACTACTACCTCTACAATACTACTACCTCTACAATACTACTACCTCTACAATGCTACTACCTCTACAATGCTACTACCTCTACGATGCTACTACAACTACGATGCTACTACCTCTACGATGCTACTACCACTACGATACTACTACCTCTACGATGCTACTACCACTACTACCGCTACGATGCTACTACCTCTACGATGCTACTACCTCTACGATGCTACTACCTCTACGATGCTACTACCTCTACGATGCTACTACCTCTACGATGCTACTACCTCTACGATGCTACTACCACTACAATACTACTACCACTACAATACTACTACCTCTACGATGCTACTACAACTACGATGCTACTACCTCTACGATGCTACTACCACTACGATGCTACTACCACTACGATGCTACTACCACTACTACCACTACGATGCTACTACCTCTACGATGCTACTACCACTACGATGCTACTACCTCTACGATGCTACTACCACTACAATACTACTACCACTACTACCACTACGATACTACTACCACTACGATGCTACTACCACTACGATGCTACTACCTCTACGATGCTACTACCTCTACGATGCTACTACCTCTACGATGCTACTACCTCTACGATGCTACTACCTCTACGATGCTACTACCTCTACGATGCTACTACCTCTACAATACTACTACCACTACAATACTACTACCACTACAATACTACTACCACTACGATGCTACTACCTCTACGATACTACTACCACTACGATGCTACTACCTCTACGATGCTACTACCTCTACGATGCTACTACCTCTACGATGCTACTACCTCTACGATGCTACTACCTCTACGATGCTACTACCTCTACGATGCTACTACCACTACAATACTACTACCACTACAATACTACTACCTCTACGATGCTACTACCACTACTACCACTACGATGCTACTACCTCTACGATGCTACTACCTCTACGATGCTACTACCTCTACGATGCTACTACCTCTACGATGCTACTACCTCTACAATACTACTACCTCTACAATACTACTACCTCTACGATGCTACTACAACTACGATGCTACTACCTCTACGATGCTACTACCACTACGATGCTACTACCACTACACCACTACGATGCTACTACCTCTACGATGCTACTACCACTACTACCACTACGATGCTACTACCACTACAATACTACTACCACTACTACCACTACTACCACTACGATACTACTACCACTACGATGCTACTACCACTACGATGCTACTACCACTACGATGCTACTACCTCTACGATGCTACTACCACTACTACCACTACGATGCTACTACCTCTACGATGCTACTACCACTACAATACTACTACCACTACGATACTACTACCACTACAATGCTACTACCTCTACGATGCTACTACCACTACAATACTACTACCACTACTACCACTACTACCACTACGATACTACTACCACTACGATGCTACTACCACTACGATACTACTACTACTACTACCACTACGATACTACTACCACAACGATGCTACTACTACTACGATACTACTACGATACTACTACCACTACGATACTACTACCACTACGATACTACTACCACTACAATACTACTACCACTACGATGCTACTACCACTACAATACTACTACCACTACGATACTACAACCACTACTACCACTACAATACTACTACCACTACAATACTACTACCACTACTACCACTACGATGCTACTACCACTACAATACTACTACCACTACAATACTACTACCACTACGATACTACTACCACTACTACCACTACTACCACTACAATACTACCACCACTACTACACAACTACCACTACTACCACTACAATACTACTACCACTACTACCACTACAATACTACTACCACTACAATACTACTACCACTACTACACTACTACCACTACTACCACTACAATACTACTACCACTACGACACTACTACCACTACAATACTACTACCACTACTACCACTACGATACTACTACCACTACGATACTACAACCACTACTACCACTATGATACTACTACCACTACAATACTACTACCACTACTACCACTACGATACTACTACCACTACAATGCTACTACCACTACGATACTACTACCACTACGATGCTACTACCACTACAATACTACTACCACTACTACCACTACTACCACTAGTACCACTACGATGCTACTACCACTACGATACTACTACCACTACAATACTAATACCACTACAATACTACTACCACTACTACCACTACGATACTACTACCACTATGATGCTACTACCACTACAATACTACTACCACTACAATACTACTACCACTACAATACTACTACCACTACAATACTACTACCACTACTACCACTACGATACTACTACCACTACGATACTACTACCACTACTACCACTACAATACTACTACCACTACAATACTACTACCACTACCACTACCACTACTACCACTACAATACTACTACCACTACAATACTACTACCACTACTACCACTACAATACTACTACCACTACAATACTACTACCACTACAATACTACTACCACTACAATAATACTACCACTACCACTACTACCACTACAATACTACTACAACTACGATGCTACTACCACTACAATACTACTACCACTACAATACTACTACCACTACTACCACTACAATACTACTACCACTACAATACTACTACCACTACGATACTACTACCACTACAATACTACTATCACTACGACCACTACTACCACTACCACTACTACAACTACGATGCTACTACCACTACTACCACTATGATACTACTACCCCTACAATACTACTACCACTACTACCACTACAATACAACTACCACTACGATACTACTACCACTACAATACTACTACCACTACGATACTACTACCACTACAATACTACTACCACTACAATACTACTACCACTACTACCACTACAATACTACTACCACTACGATACTACTACCACTACGATACTACTACCACAACGATGATACTACTACTACTACTACGATACTACTACGATACTACTACCACTACGATACTACTACCACTACAATACTACTACCACTACGATGCTACTACCACTACAATACTACTACCACTACGATACTACAACCACTACTACCACTACAATACTACTACCACTACAATACTACTACCACTACTACCACTACGATGCTACAACCACTACAATACTACTACCACTACAATACTACTACCACTACGATACTACTACCACTACTACCACTACAATACTACCACCACTACTACACAACTACCACTACTACCACTACAATACTACTACCACTACAATACTACTACCACTACTACCACTACAATACTACTACCACGACAATACTACTACCACTACGATACTACTACCACTACTACCACTACTACCACTACAATACTACCACCACTACTACACTACTACCACTACTACACTACTACCACTACTACCACTACAATACTACTACCACTACGACACTACTACCACTACAATACTACTACCACTACTACCACTACGATACTACTACCACTACGATACTACAACCACTACTACCACTATGATACTACTACCACTACAATACTACTACCACTACTACCACTACGATACTACTACCACTACAATGCTACTACCACTACGATACTACTACCACTACGATGCTACTACCACTACAATACTACTACCACTACTACCACTAGTACCACTACGATGCTACTACCACTACGATACTACTACCACTACAATACTAATACCACTACAATACTACTACCACTACTACCACTACGATACTACTACCACTACAATACTACTACCACTACAATACTACTACCACTACAATACTACTACCACTACAATACTACTACCACTACTACCACTACGATACTACTACCACTACGATACTACTACCACTACGATACTACTACCACTACGATGCTACTACCACTACGATGCTACTACCACTACAATACTACTACCACTACGATACTACTACCACTACTACCACTACGATACTACTACCACTACTACCACTACAATACTACTACCACTACAATACTACTACCACTACCACTACTACCACTACAATACTACTACCACTACAATACTACTACCACTACTACCACTACAATACTACTACCACTACAATACTACTACCACTACAATACTACTACCACTACAATAATACTACCACTACCACTACTACCACTACAATACTACTACCACTACGATGCTACTACCACTACAATACTACTACCACTACAATACTACTACCACTACTACCACTACAATACTACTACCACTACAATACTACTACCACTACGATACTACTACCACTACAATACTACTATCACTACTACCACTACTACCACTACCACTACTACAACTACGATGCTACTACCACTACTACCACTATGATACTACTACCCCTACAATACTACTACCACTACTACCACTACAATACAACTACCACTACGATACTACTACCACTACAATACTACTACCACTACGATACTACTACCACTACAATACTACTACCACTACAATACTACTACCACTACTACCACTACAATACTACTACCACTACGATACTACTACCACTACGATGCTACTACCACTACTACCACTACAATACTACTACCACTACAATACTACTACCACTATGATGCTACTACCACTACTACCACTACGATACTACTACCACTACAATACTACTACCACTACAATACTACTACCACTATGATGCTACTACCACTACAATACTACTACCACTACTACGATACTACTACCACTACTACCACTACAATACTACTACCACTACGATACTACTACCACTACAATACTACTACCACTACAATACTACTACCACTACTACCACTATGATGCTACTACCACTACAATACTACTACCACTACAATACTACAACCACTACAATACTACTACCACTATGATGCTACTACCACTACAATACTACTACCACTACAATACTACTACCACTACGATGCTACTACCACTACAATACTACTACCACTACTACCACTACGATGCTACTACCACTACGATACTACTACCACTACTACCACTACAATATTACTACCACTACGATACTACTACCACTACGATACTACTACCACTACAATACTACTACCACTACGATACTACTACCAATATGATACTACTACCACTACAATACTACTACCACTACAATACTACTACCACTTCTACCACTACAATACTACTACCACTACAATACTACTACCACTACTACCACTACGATGCTACTACCACTACGATACTACTACCACTACAATACTACTACCACTACAATACTACTACCACTACTACCACTATGATACTACTACCACTACAATACTACTACCACTATGATACTACTACCACTACAATACTACTACCACTACTACCACTACGATACTACTACCACTACTACCACTACGATGCTACAACCACTACTACCACTATGATACTACTACCACTACAATACTACTACCACTACTACCACTACGATACTACTACCACTACTACCACTACTAGCACTACGATGCTACTACCACTACGATGCTACTACCACTACGATGCTACTACCACTACTACCACTACTACCACTACGATGCTACTACCACTACTACCACCACTATGATACTTCTACCACTACAATACTACTACCACTACTACCACTACGATACTACTACCACTACGATACTACTACCACTACCACTACAATACTACTACCACTACTACCACTATGATACTACTACCACTACAATACTACTACCACTACTACCACTACGATACTACTACCACTACGATGCTACTACCACTACCACTACTACCACTACGATACTACTACCACTACAATACTACTACCACTACAATACTACTACCACTACAATACTACTACCACTACTACCACTACGATACTACTACCTCTACGATGCTACTACCTCTACGATGCTACTACCTCTACAATACTACTACCTCTACAATACTACTACCTCTACAATACTACTACCTCTACGATGCTACTACCTCTACGATGCTACTACCACTACGATGCTACTACCACTACGATGCTACTACCTCTACGATGCTACTACCACTACAATACTACTACCACTACAATACTACTACCTCTACGATGCTACTACCACTACTACCGCTACGATGCTACTACCTCTACGATGCTACTACCTCTACAATACTACTACCTCTACGATGCTACTACAACTACGATGCTACTACCTCTACGATGCTACTACCACTACGATGCTACTACCACTACGATGCTACTACCACTACGATGCTACTACCACTACTACCACTACGATGCTACTACCTCTACGATGCTACTACCTCTACGATGCTACTACCACTACTACCACTACGATGCTACTACCACTACAATACTACTACCACTACTACCATTACTACCACTACGATACTACTACCACTACGATGCTACTACCACTACGATGCTACTACCACTACGATGCTACTACCTCTACGATGCTACTACCACTACTACCACTACGATGCTACTACCTCTACGATGCTACTACCACTACTACCACTACGATGCTACTACCTCTACGATGCTACTACCACTACAATACTACTACCACTACGATACTACTACCACTACAATGCTACTACCTCTACGATGCTACTACCACTACAATACTACTACCTCTACTACCACTACTACCACTACGATACTACTACCACTACGATGCTACTACCACTACGATACTACTACTACTACTACCACTACGATACTACTACCACAATGATGCTACTACTACTACGATACTACTACGATACTACTACCACTACGATACTACTACCACTACGATACTACTACCACTACAATACTACTACCACAACCACTACTACCACTACAATACTACTACCACTACAATACTACTACCACTACAATACTACTACCACTACTACCACTACGATGCTACTACCACTACAATACTACTACCACTACAATACTACTACCACTACAATACTACTACCACTACTACCACTACTACCACTACAATACTACCACCACTACTACACAACTACCACTACTACCACTACAATACTACTACCACTACAATACTACTACCACTACTACCACTACAATACTACTACCACTACAATACTACTACCACTACTACACTACTACCACTACAATACTACTACCACTACGATACTACTACCACTACAATACTACTACCACTACTACCACTACGATACTACTACCACTACGATACTACAACCACTATGATACTACTACCACTACAATACTACTACCACTACTACCACTACGATTCTACTACCACTACAATGCTACTACCACTACGATACTACTACCACTACGATGCTACTACCACTACAATACTACTACCACTAGTACCACTACGATGCTACTACCACTACGATACTACTACCACTACAATACTAATACCACTACAATACTACTCCCACTACTACCACTACGATACTACTACCACTATGATGCTACTACCACTACAATACTACTACCACTACAATACTACTACCACTACAATACTACTACCACTACAATACTACTACCACTACTACCACTACGATACTACTACCATTACGATACTACTACCACTACGATACTACTACCACTACGATACTACTACCACTACGATGCTACTACCACTACGATGCTACTACCACTACAATACTACTACCACTAAGATACTACTACCACTACTACCACTACGATACTACTACCACTACTACCACTACAATACTACTACCACTACAATACTACTACCACTACCACTACCACTACTACCACTACAATACTACTACCACTACAATACTACTACTACTACTACCACTACAATACTACTACCACTACAATACTACTACCACTACAATACTACTACCACTACAATAATACTACCAATACCACTACTACCACTACAATACTACTACCACTACGATGCTACTACCACTACAATACTACTACCACTACAATACTACTACCACTACTACCACTACAATACTACTACCACTACAATACTACTACCACTACGATACTACTACCACTACAATACTACTATCACTACTACCACTACTACCACTACCACTACTACAACTACGATGCTACTACCACTACTACCACTATGATACTACTACCCCTACAATACTACTACCACTACTACCACTACTACCACTACCATACAACTACCACTACGATACTACTACCACTACAATACTACTACCACTACGATACTACTACCACTACAATACTACTACCACTACAATACTACTACCACTACTACCACTACAATACTACTACCACTACGATACTACTACCACTACGATGCTACTACCACTACTACCACTACAATACTACTACCACTACAATACTACTACCACTATGATGCTACTACCACTACTACCACTACGATACTACTACCACTACAATACTACTACCACTACAATACTACTACCACTATGATGCTACTACCACTACGATACTACTACCACTACTACCACTACAATACTACTACCACTACGATACTACTACCACTACAATACTACTACCACTACAATACTACTACCACTACTACCACTATGATGCTACTACCACTACAATACTACTACCACTACAATACTACAACCACTACAATACTACTACCACTATGATGCTACTACCACTACAATACTACTACCACTACAATACTACTACCACTACGATGCTACTACCACTACAATACTACTACCACTACTACCACTACGATGCTACTACCACTACGATACTACTACCACTACTACCACTACAATATTACTACCACTACGATACTACTACCACTACGATACTACTACCACTACAATACTACTACCACTACGATACTACTACCAATATGATACTACAATACTACTACCACTACAATACTACTACCACTTCTACCACTACAATACTACTACCACTACAATACTACTACCACTACTACCACTACGATGCTACTACCACTACGATACTACTACCACTACAATACTACTACCACTACAATACTACTACCACTACTACCACTATGATACTACTACCACTACAATACTACTACCACTACTACCACTACGATACTACTACCACTACTACCACTACGATGCTACAACCACTACTACCACTATGATACTACTACCACTACAATACTACTACCACTACTACCACTACTACTACCACTACAATACTACTACCACTACTACCACTACGATACTACTACCACTACTACCACTACTAGCACTACGATGCTACTACCACTACGATGCTACTACCACTACGATGCTACTACCACTACTACCACTACTACCACTACGATACTACTACCACTACTACCACTACGATACTACTACCACTACTACCACTACAATACTACTACCACTATGATACTTCTACCACTACAATACTACTACCACTACTACCACTACGATACTACTACCACTACGATACTACTACCACTACCACTACAATACTACTACCACTACTACCATTATGATACTACTACCACTACAATACTACTACCACTACTACCACTACGATACTACTACCACTACTACCACTACGATACTACTACCACTACAATACTACTACCACTACAATACTACTACCACTACTACCACTACGATACTACTACCACTACGATACTACTACCACTACGATACTACTACCACTACAATACTACTACCACTACTACCACTATGATACTACTACCACTACAATACTAATACCACTAGTACCACTACGATACTACTACCACTACGATGCTACTACCACTACTACCACTACAATACTACTACCACTACAATACTACTACCACTACAATACTACTACTACCACTACTACCACTACGATGCTACTACCACTATGATGCTACTACCACTACCATACTACTACCACTACAATACTACTACCACTACTACCACTATGATACTACTACCACTACAATACTACTACCACTACTACCACTATGATACTACTACCACTACAATACTACTACCACTACCACTACAATAGTACTACCACTACTACTACCACTACAATACTACTACCACTACTACCACTACGATGCTACTACCACTACTACCACTACAATACTACTACTACTACAATACTACTACCACTACAATACTACTACCACTACGATAATTCAAGTCATGGGACCAAACATGTCCAAAACACCCGAAAGCATCTAAAATTGATTGTGAAACTCACCAGAGGAATGGGAGTCACTTCAAGATATTTGAACTTGATGCTAATATCGGTCCCACTACTTGAATGGGTTGGAAACACTGTCAGCCACTGCCAAGGAAACTGAACCAAAGCATGGATTGCTGTCAAGCCTTTTACATAGACTGCTTACAGGGTGAGGACAAACTGTCAAGCCTTTTACATAGACTGCTTACAGGGTGAGGACAAACTGTCAAGCCTTTTACATAGACTGCTTACAGGGTGAGGACAAACTGTCAAGCCTTTTACATAGACTGCTTACAGGGTGAGGACAAACTGTCAAGCCTTTTACATAGACTGCTTACAGGGTGAGGACAAACTGTCAAGCCTTTTACATAGACTGCTTACAGGGTGAGGACAAACTGTCAAGCCTTTTACATAGACTGCTTACAGGGTGAGGACAAACTGTCAAGCCTTTTACATAGACTGCTTACAGGATGAGGACAAACTGTCAAGCCTTTTACATAGACTGCTTACAGGGTGAGGACAAACTGTCAAGCCTTTTACATAGACTGCTTACAGGGTGAGGACAAACTGTCAAGCCTTTTACATAGACCTGCTTACAGGGTGAGGACACACTGTCAAGCCTTTTACATAGACCTGCTTACAGGGTGAGGACAAACTGTCAAGCCTTTTACATAGACTGCTTACAGGGTGAGGACAAACTGTCAAGCCTTTTACATAGACCTGCTTACAGGGTGAGGACAAACTGTCAAGCCTTTTACATAGACCTGCTTACAGGGTGAGGACAAACTGTCAAGCCTTTTACATAGACCTGCTTACAGGGTGAGGACAAACTGTCAAGCCTTTTACATAGACCTGCTTACAGGGTGAGGACACACTGTCAAGCCTTTTACATAGACCTGCTTACAGGGTGAGGACAAACTGTCAAGCCTTTTACATAGACTGCTTACAGGGTGAGGACACACTGTCAAGCCTTTTACATAGACCTGCTTACAGGGTGAGGACAAACTGTCAAGCCTTTTACATAGACTGCTTACAGGGTGAGGACAAACTGTCAAGCCTTTTACATAGACCTGCTTACAGGGTGAGGACAAACTGTCAAGCCTTTTACATAGACTGCTTACAGGGTGAGGACAAACTGTCAAGCCTTTTACATAGACTGCTTACAGGGTGAGGACAAACTGTCAAGCCTTTTACATAGACCTGCTTACAGGGTGAGGACAAACATGTTTGGGTCAACTATCCCTTTAAGGTAGTGTTTTCTTTATAACATTTTCTGCTTTTAACCTTTATACATTTGTAAAGCATGAAAAGTATATTCACCTGAGTTCCTCTATGTCCTCTCCTAGCTGGTCTCTCTCTCTCTCCAGTGAGAGGACATTCCCCGCCACATCCTGGTTCTCTCTTAGTAGTTCCTCGGTCTCTCTCTCTGCCCTCCTCTGCTGCTCTGTCGCTTGGCACAGCTCTGCCTGTAGACCTCTCAACTCCTCACACACTGCACCGTGCTGCACAGACAGCTGTAACCCACATCAAGAACAATACGCAAAAACAATGATCACGTGAATAGAAGCAACACAAACCATGGAGAGGAAGACTCCATGCCACTGTTCTCCTTCACCTCTTCCAGTCGTTTTTCATCCCTTCCTCTCTCCTCCAGCAGAGCGGTGACTTCTCTCTCCTTGTCCTCCCGTAGGGTCTCCACCTCTCTCCCCAGCTCCCTCTCTCTGTCCCTCAGCTGCTGCAGGGAGCTCAGCTCTGATCCTCTACGAGTCCTGTACACAGCCAAAAACATTGATTGGTAAGATATCGATTGATTGTCACACACAGCCTATTACAGAACACTGACGGAACTATCACGATCACAAATCAGCTCTCACAGACAGGCACTGAGGAAAATGAATGTTCGTATTTAGTCTTCAAAAAAGATGTAATTGACATTATTTGAAACAGTTGTAATGGACATAAAGGTCTGTCTACTTTGAGGAAGTCACATCATGTCCTACCTTAACTCTGTGCTCTCATTGGACTGGGTGTTGAGCTCCCTACGAAGGGTCACGACCTTTGACTCTAGTCCCTGTAGCTGGGCCTGGAGGTCAGCCATCTCCATCTCAAGCTAGAGGGGAAGAAGAACAAGTCTGTTCTCTGTGGTTCTAGAGCAGATGTCTGTTCTCTGTGGTTCTAGAGCAGATGTCTGTTCTCTGTGGTTCTAGAGCAGATGTCTGTTCTCTGTGGTTCTAGAGCAGATGTCTGTTCTCTGTGGTTCTAGAGCAGAAGTCTGTTCTCTGTGGTTCTAGAGTAGATGTCTGTTCTCTGTGGTTCTAGAGCAGATGTCTGTTCTCTGTGGTTCTAGAGCAGATGTCTGTTCTCTGTGGTTCTAGAGTAGATGTCTGTTCTCTGTGGTTCTAGAGTAGATGTCTGTTCTCTGTGGTTCTAGAGTAGATGTCCGAGACAGTTTAGCAGTATTTATTATGTTAGGGTTAATGTATACCTGTAGGGGTTAATGTATACCTGTAGTGGGTTAATGTATACCTGTAGTGGTTAATGTAGTTAGGGTTAATGTATACCTGTAGTGGTTAATGTAGTTAGGGTTAATGTATACCTGTAGTGGGTAATGTATACCTGTAGTGGGTTAATGTATACCTGTAGTGGGTTAATGTATACCTGTAGTGGTTAATGTATACCTGTAGTGGTTAATGTATACCTGTAGTGGGTTAATGTATACCTGTAGTGGGTTAATGTAGTTAGGGTTAATGTATACCTGTAGGGGTTAATGTATACCTGTAGTGGGTTAATGTAGTTAGGGTTAATGTATACCTGTAGGGGTTCATGTATACCTGTAGTGGGTTAATGTATACCTGTAGTGGGTTAATGTATACCTGTAGTGGGTTAATGTAGTTAGGGTTAATGTATACCTGTAGGGGTTATTGTATACCTGTAGTGGTTAATGTATACCTGTAGTGGGTTAATGTAG
The DNA here is from genome assembly GCF_045679555.1 of Salvelinus alpinus. NCBI lineage: Eukaryota > Metazoa > Chordata > Actinopteri > Salmoniformes > Salmonidae > Salvelinus > Salvelinus alpinus. Next base: position 1,437,635 of record NC_092105.1, on the reverse strand, counting down.
TTAGGGTTAATGTATACCTGTAGTGGGTTAATGTATACCTGTAGTGGGTTAATGTAGTTAGGGTTAATGTATACCTGCAGTGGGTAATGTATACCTGTAGTGGGTTAATGTATACCTGTAGGGGTTAATGTATACCTGTAGTGGGTTAATGTATACCTGTAGTGGGTTAATGTATACCTGTAGTGGGTTAATGTAGTTAGGGTTAATGTATACCTGTAGGGGTTAATGTATACCTGTAGTGGGTTAATGTATACCTGTAGGGGTTAATGTATACCTGTAGTGGGTTAATGTAGTTAGGGTTAATGTATACCTGTAGTGGGTTAATGTAGTTAGGGTTAATGTATACCTGTAGTGGGTTAATGTATACCTGTAGGGGGTTAATGTAGTTAGGGTTAATGTATACATGTAGGGGTTAATGTATACCTGTAGTGGGTTAATGTATACCTGTAGTGGGTTAATGTAGTTAGGGTTAATGTATACCTGTAGTGGGTTAATGTATACCTGTAGTGGGTTAATGTATACCTGTAGGGGTTAATGTATACCTGTAGGGGTTAATGTATACCTGTAGGGGTTAATGTAGTTAGGGTTAATGTATACCTGTAGGGGGTTAATGTAGTTAGGGTTAATGTATACCTGTAGTGGGTTAATGTATACCTGTAGTGGGTTAATGTAGTTAGGGTTAATGTATACCTGTAGTGGGTTAATGTATACCTGTAGTGGTTAATGTATACCTGTAGTGGGTTAATGTATACCTGTAGTGGGTTAATGTATACCTGTAGTGGGTTAATGTATACCTGTAGTGGGTTAATGTAGTTAGGGTTAATGTATACCTGTAGTGGTTAATGTATACCTGTAGTGGGTTAATGTATACCTGTAGTGGGTTAATGTATACCTGTAGTGGGTTAATGTATACCTGTAGTGGGTTAATGTAGTTAGGGTTAATGTATACCTGTAGGGGTTAATGTATACCTGTAGAGGGTTAATGTATACCTGTAGAGGGTTAATGTATACCTGTAGTGGGTTAATGTAGTTAGGGTTAATGTATACCTGTAGGGGTTAATGTATACCTGTAGTGGGTTAATGTAGTTAGGGGTAATGTATACCTGTAGTGGGTTAATGTAGTTAGGGTTAATGTATACCTGTAGTGGGTTAATGTATACCTGTAGGGGTTAATGTAGTTAGGGTTAATGTATACCTGTAGTGGGTTAATGTATACCTATAGGGGTTAATGTAGTTTGGGGTAATGTATACCTGTAGTGGGTTAATGTATACCTGTAGTGGGTTAATGTATACCTGTAGTGGGTTAATGTATACCTGTAGTGGGTTAATGTAGTTAGGGTTAATGTATACCTGTAGTGGGTTAATGTATACCTGTAGTGGTTAATGTATACCTGTAGTGGGTTAATGTATACCTGTAGTGGGTTAATGTATACCTGTAGTGGGTTAATGTAGTTAGGGTTAATGTATACCTGTAGTGGTTAATGTATACCTGTAGTGGGTTAATGTATACCTGTAGTGGGTTAATGTATACCTGTAGTGGGTTAATGTATACCTGTAGTGGGTTAATGTAGTTAGGGTTAATGTATACCTGTAGGGGTTAATGTATACCTGTAGAGGGTTAATGTATACCTGTAGAGGGTTAATGTATACCTGTAGAGGGTTAATGTATACCTGTAGTGGGTTAATGTAGTTAGGGTTAATGTATACCTGTAGGGGTTAATGTATACCTGTAGTGGGTTAATGTAGTTAGGGGTAATGTATACCTGTAGTGGGTTAATGTAGTTAGGGTTAATGTATACCTGTAGTGGGTTAATGTATACCTGTAGGGGTTAATGTAGTTAGGGTTAATGTATACCTGTAGTGGGTTAATGTATACCTGTAGGGGTTAATGTAGTTAGGGGTAATGTATACCTGTAGTGGGTTAATGTATACCTGTAGTGGGTTAATGTATACCTGTAGTGGGTTAATGTATACCTGTAGTGGGTTAATGTAGTTAGGGTTAATGTATACCTGTAGTGGGTTAATGTATACCTGTAGTGGTTAATGTATACCTGTAGTGGGTTAATGTATACCTGTAGTGGGTTAATGTATACCTGTAGTGGGTTAATGTATACCTGTAGTGGGTTAATGTATACCTGTAGTGGGTTAATGTAGTTAGGGTTAATGTATACCTGTAGTGGTTAATGTATACCTGTAGTGGGTTAATGTATACCTGTAGTGGGTTAATGTATACCTGTAGTGGGTTAATGTATACCTGTAGTGGGTTAATGTAGTTAGGGTTAATGTATACCTGTAGGGGTTAATGTATACCTGTAGAGGGTTAATGTATACCTGTAGAGGGTTAATGTATACCTGTAGAGGGTTAATGTATACCTGTAGTGGGTTAATGTAGTTAGGGTTAATGTATACCTGTAGGGGTTAATGTATACCTGTAGTGGGTTAATGTAGTTAGGGGTAATGTATACCTGTAGTGGGTTAATGTAGTTAGGGTTAATGTATACCTGTAGTGGGTTAATGTATACCTGTAGGGGTTAATGTAGTTAGGGTTAATGTATACCTGTAGTGGGTTAATGTATACCTGTAGGGGTTAATGTAGTTAGGGGTAATGTATACCTGTAGTGGGTTAATGTATACCTGTAGTGGGTTAATGTATACCTGTAGTTAGGGTTAATGTAGTTAGGGTTAATGTATACCTGTAGTGGGTTAATGTATACCTGTAGTGGGTTAATGTAGTTAGGGTTAATGTATACCTGTAGGGGTTAATGTATACCTGTAGTGGGTTAATGTATACCTGTAGTGGGTTAATGTAGTTAGGGTTAATGTATACCTGTAGGGGTTAATGTATACCTGTAGTGGGTTAATGTATACCTGTAGGGGTTAATGTATACCTGTAGTGGGTTAATGTATACCTGTAGTGGTTAATGTAGTTAGGGTTAATGTATACCTGTAGTGGGTTAATGTAGTTAGGGTTAATGTATACCTGTAGTGGGTTAATGTATACCTGTAGGGGTTAATGTATACCTGTAGTGGGTTAATGTAGTTAGGGTTAATGTATATCTGTAGTGGGTTAATGTATACCTGTAGTGGGTTAATGTATACCTGTAGTGGGTTAATGTAGTTAGGGTTAATGTATACCTGTAGTGGGTTAATGTATACCTGTAGTGGGTTAATGTATACCTGTAGGGGTTAATGTATACCTGTAGTGGGTTAATGTATACCTGTAGGGGTTAATGTATACCTGTAGGGGGTTAATGTATACCTGTAGTGGGTTAATGTAGTTAGGGTTAATGTATACCTGTAGTGGGTTAATGTATACCTGTAGGGGTTAATGTATACCTGTAGGGGGTTAATGTATACCCGTAGTGGGTTAATGTATACCTGTAGGGGTTCATGTATACCTGTAGTGGGTTAATGTATACCTGTAGTGGGTTAATGTATACCTGTAGTGGGTTAATGTAGTTAGGGTTAATGTATACCTGTAGGGGTTAATGTATACCTGTAGGGGGTTAATGTATACCTGTAGTGGGTTCATGTATACCTGTAGTGGGTTAATGTAGTTAGGGTTAATGTATACCTGTAGGGGTTAATGTATACCTGTAGTGGGTTAATGTATACCTGTAGTGGGTTAATGTATACCTGTAGGGGTTAATGTATACCTGTAGTGGGTTAATGTATACCTGTAGTGGGTTAATGTATACCTGTAGTGGGTTAATGTGTACCTGTAGTGGGTTAATGTATACCTGTAGGGGTTAATGTAGTGGGTTAATGTATACCTGTAGGGGTTAATGTATACCTGTAGTGGGTTAATGTAGTTAGGGGTAATGTTTACCTGTAGTGGGTTAATGTATACCTGTAGTGGGTTAATGTAGTTAGGGTTAATGTATACCTGTAGTGGGTAATGTATACCTGTAGAGGGTTAATGTATACCTGTAGAGGGTTAATGTATACCTGTAGGGGTTAATGTATACCTGTAGTGGGTTAATGTAGTTAGGGTTAATGTATACCTGTAGTGGTTAATGTATACCTGTAGTGGGTTAATGTATACCTGTAGAGGGTTAATGTTTACCTGTAGAGGGTTAATGTATACCTGTAGGGGTTAATGTATACCTGTAGAGGGTTAATGTAGTTAGGGTTAATGTATACCTGTAGTGGGTTAATGTAGTTAGGGGTTAATGTATACCTGTAGTGGGTTAATGTATACCTGTAGGGGTTAATGTATACCTGTAATGGGTTAATGTATACCTGTAGGGGTTAATGTATACCTGTAGTGGGTAATGTATACCTGTAGAGGGTTAATGTATACCTGTAGAGGGTTAATGTATACCTGTAGGGGTTAATGTATACCTGTAGAGGGTTAATGTAGTTAGGGTTAATGTATACCTGTAGTGGGTTAATGTAGTTAGGGGTTAATGTATACCTGTAGTGGGTTAATGTATACCTGTAGGGGTTAATGCATACCTGTAGTGGGTTAATGTATACCTGTAGGGGTTAATGTATACCTGTAGTGGGTTAATGTAGTTAGGGTTAATGTATACCTGTAGTGGGTTAATGTATACCTGTAGTGGGTTAATGTATACCTGTAGGGGTTAATGTATACCTGTAGTGGTTAATGTAGTTAGGGGTTAATGTATACCTGTAGTGGGTAATGTATACCTGTAGTGGGTTAATGTAGTTAGGGTTAATGTATACCTGTAGGGGGTAATGTATACCTGTAGTGGGTTAATGTATACCTGTAGTGGGTTAATGTATACCTGTAGGGGTTAATGTATACCTGTAGTTGGTAATGTATACCTGTAGTTGGTAATGTATACCTGTAGGGGGTAATGTATACCTGTAGTTGGTAATGTATACCTGTAGTGGGTTAATGTAGTTAGGGTTAATGTTTACCTGTAGTGGGTAATGTATACCTGTAGTGGGTAATGTATACCTGTAGTGCCTGGGCGTTGGGGTTAATGTATACCTGTAGTGGGTAATGTATACCTGTAGTGGGTAATGTATACCTGTAGTGGGTAATGTATACCTGTAGGGGGTTAATGTATACCTGTAGGGGGTTAATGTAGCTATGGGTAATGTATACCTGTAGTGGGTAATGTATACCTGTAGTGCCTGGGCGTTGAGCTCTCTCTTGTCCTTGGCTAAGGCTTCGTTTAAGGCAGCCATCTTCTCTAGGGTGTCACGGTGCTCTGACACTTCTCTCTTCAGAAGGGTTTGACCGGACGACAGGGTTAACACTGACTCACGGGCCTGGAGAGAAGGACAGGGAGGAGTGAGGGAGGAAGGAGGAGGAGAGGACAGAAGGAGGGAGGAAGCGGGAGGAGAGAGAGGGAGGAGAGAGGAAGGAGGAGGAGAGGACAGAAGAAGGAGAGAGGAGGGAGGAGAGAGGAAGGAGGAGAGGACAGATGAGAGAGGGAGGAGAGAGGAAGGAAGAGGAGAGGACAGAAGGAGGAGAGAGGAAGGAGGAGAGAGAGGGAGGAGAGAGGAAGGAGGAGAGAGAGGGAGGAGAGAGGAAGGAGGAGAGAGAGGGAGGAGAGAGAGGAAGGAGGAGAGGACAGATGAGGGAGGAGGAGAGCGGGAGGAGAGAGGAAGCGGGAGGAGAGAGGGAGGAGAGGACAGATGGAGGAGAGAGGAAGGAGGAGGAGAGGACAGAAGGAGGAGGGAGGAAGCGGGAGGAGAGAGAGGGAGGAGAGATGAAGCGGGAGGAAAGAGGGAGGAGAGGACAGATGGAGGAGAGAGGAAGGAGGAGGAGAGGACAGAAGGAGGAGGGAGGAAGCGGGAGGAGAGAGGAAGGAGGAGAGAGAGGGAGGAGAGAGGAAGAGGGAGGAGAGGACAGATGAAGGAGAGAGAAGCAAGTACTCTATATTATAGGGTGTCCACCACTCTGCCCAGAGTGGGTGAAAACGCGCTTTGGTGATGAAACTTCAGTTCCTTATGTAATGAAACACATTTTACCAAAACAAATATGATTCTTCATGTTCTAAATCGTTCAGTGGGGTCTCTAACAACATTACCATTATATCCCAAAAGTCGGATTTCGTAACCTATTACACCCGATAATAAGCACCGAGCTCTGTTGTAACCTATTACACCCCATAATAAGCACCGAGCTCTGTTGTAACCTATTACACCCCATAATAAGCACCGAGCTCTGTTGTAACCTATTACACCCCATAATAAGCACCGAGCTCTGTTGTAACCTATTACACCCCATAATAAGCACCGAGCTCTGTTGTAACCTATTACATCCCATAATAAGCACCGAGCTCTGTTGTAACCTATTACACCCCATAATAAGCACCGAGCTCTGTTGTAACCTATTACACCCCATAATAAGCACCGAGCTCTGTTGTAACCTATTACATCCCATAATAAGCACCGAGCTCTGTTGTAACCTATTACATCCCATAATAAGCACCGAGCTCTGTTGTAACCTATTACACCCCATAATAAGCACCGAGCTCTGTTGTAACCTATTACACCCCATAATAAGCACCGAGCTCTGTTGTAACCTATTACACCCCATAATAAGCACCGATCTCTGTTGTAACCTATTACACCCGATAATAAGCACCGAGCTCTGTTGTAACCTATTACACCCCATAATAAGCACTGAGCTCTGTTGTAACCTATTACACCCCATAATAAGCACTGAGCTCTGTTGTAACCTATTACACCCCATAATAAGCACCGAGCTCTGTTGTAACCTATTACACCCGATAATAAGCACCGAGCTCTGTTGTAACCTATTACATCCCATAATAAGCACCGAGCTCTGTTGTAACCTATTACACCCGATAATAAGCACCGAGCTCTGTTGTAACCTATTACATCCCATAATAAGCACCGAGCTCTGTTGTAACCTATTACACCCCATAATAAGCACTGAGCTCTGTTGTAACCTATTACACCCCATAATAAGCACCGAGCTCTGTTGTAACCTATTACATCCCATAATAAGCACCGAGCTCTGTTGTAACCTATTACATCCCATAATAAGCACCGAGCTCTGTTGTAACCTATTACATCCCATAATAAGCACCGAGCTCTGTTGTAACCTATTACACCCCATAATAAGCACCGAACTCTGTTGTAACCTATTACACCCCATAATAAACACCGAACTCTGTTGTAACCTATTACACCCCATAATAAGCACCGAGCTCTGTTGTAACCTATTACATCCGATAATAAGCACCGAGCTCTGTTGTAACCTATTACACCCCATAATAAGCACCGAGCTCTGTTGTAACCTATTACACCCGATAATAAGCACTGAGCTCTGTTGTAACCTATTACACCCCATAATAAGCACCGAGCTCTGTTGTAACCTATTACACCCCATAATAAGCACCGAGCTCTGTTGTAACCTATTACACCCCATAATAAGCACCGAGCTCTGTTGTAACCTATTACACCCGATAATAAGCACCGAGCTCTGTTGTAACCTATTACACCCCATAATAAGCACCGAGCTCTGTTGTAACCTATTACACCCCATAATAAGCACCGAGCTCTGTTGTAACCTATTACACCCCATAATAAGCACCGAGCTCTGTTGTAACCTATTACACCCCATAATAAGCACCGAACTCTGTTGTAACCTATTACACCCCATAATAAGCACCGAACTCTGTTGTAACCTATTACACCCCATAATAAGCACCGAGCTCTGTTGTAACCTATTACACCCCATAATAAGCACCGAGCTCTGTTGTAACCTATTACACCCCATAATAAGCACCGAACTCTGTTGTAACCTATTACACCCCATAATAAGCACCGAACTCTGTTGTAACCTATTACACCCCATAATAAGCACCGAGCTCTGTTGTAACCTATTACATCCGATAATAAGCACCGAGCTCTGTTGTAACCTATTACACCCCATAATAAGCACCGAGCTCTGTTGTAACCTATTACACCCGATAATAAGCACTGAGCTCTGTTGTAACCTATTACACCCCATAATAAGCACCGAGCTCTGTTGTAACCTATTACACCCCATAATAAGCACCGAGCTCTGTTGTAACCTATTACACCCCATAATAAGCACCGAGCTCTGTTGTAACCTATTACACCCGATAATAAGCACCGAGCTCTGTTGTAACCTATTACACCCCATAATAAGCACCGAGCTCTGTTGTAACCTATTACACCCCATAATAAGCACCGAGCTCTGTTGTAACCTATTACACCCCATAATAAGCACCGAGCTCTGTTGTAACCTATTACACCCCATAATAAGCACCGAGCTCTGTTGTAACCTATTACACCCCATAATAAGCACCGAGCTCTGTTGTAACCTATTACACCCCATAATAAGCACCGAACTCTGTTGTAACCTATTACATCCCATAATAAGCACCGAGCTCTGTTGTAACCTATTACACCCCATAATAAGCACCGAACTCTGTTGTAACCTATTACACCCCATAATAAGCACCGAGCTCTGTTGTAACCTATTACACCCCATAATAAGCACCGAGCTCTGTTGTAACCTATTACACCCCATAATGAGCACCGAGCTCTGTTGTAACCTATTACACCCCATAATAAGCACCGAGCTCTGTTGTAACCTATTACATCCCATAATAAGCACTGAGCTCTGTTGTAACCTATTACATCCCATAATAAGCACCGAGCTCTGTTGTAACCTATTACACCCCATAATAAGCACCGAACTCTGTTGTAACCTATTACATCCCATAATAAGCACCGATCTCTGTTGTAACCTATTACACCCCATAATAAGCACCGAGCTCTGTTGTAACCTATTACACCCCATAATAAGCACCGAGCTCTGTTGTAACCTATTACACCCCATAATAAGCACCGAGCTCTGTTGTAACCTATTACATCCCATAATAAGCACTGAGCTCTGTTGTAACCTATTACATCCCATAATAAGCACCGAGCTCTGTTGTAACCTATTACACCCCATAATAAGCACCGAGCTCTGTTGTAACCTATTACACCCGATAATAAGCACTGAGCTCTGTTGTAACCTATTACATCCCATAATAAGCACCGAGCTCTGTTGTAACCTATTACACCCCATAATAAGCACCGAACTCTGTTGTAACCTATTACACCCCATAATAAGCACCGAGCTCTGTTGTAACCTATTACATCCCATAATAAGCACCGAGCTCTGTTGTAACCTATTACACCCCATAATAAGCACCGAGCTCTGTTGTAACCTATTACACCCCATAATAAGCACCGAACTCTGTTGTAACCTATTACACCCCATAATAAGCACCGAACTCTGTTGTAACCTATTACACCCCATAATAAGCACCGAGCTCTGTTGTAACCTATTACACCCCATAATAAGCACCGAGCTCTGTTGTAACCTATTACACCCCATAATAAGCACCGAACTCTGTTGTAACCTATTACACCCCATAATAAGCACCGAACTCTGTTGTAACCTATTACACCCCATAATAAGCACCGAGCTCTGTTGTAACCTATTACATCCGATAATAAGCACCGAGCTCTGTTGTAACCTATTACACCCCATAATAAGCACCGAGCTCTGTTGTAACCTATTACACCCGATAATAAGCACTGAGCTCTGTTGTAACCTATTACACCCCATAATAAGCACCGAGCTCTGTTGTAACCTATTACACCCCATAATAAGCACCGAGCTCTGTTGTAACCTATTACACCCCATAATAAGCACCGAGCTCTGTTGTAACCTATTACACCCGATAATAAGCACCGAGCTCTGTTGTAACCTATTACACCCCATAATAAGCACCGAGCTCTGTTGTAACCTATTACACCCCATAATAAGCACCGAGCTCTGTTGTAACCTATTACACCCCATAATAAGCACCGAGCTCTGTTGTAACCTATTACACCCCATAATAAGCACCGAACTCTGTTGTAACCTATTACACCCCATAATAAGCACCGAACTCTGTTGTAACCTATTACACCCCATAATAAGCACCGAGCTCTGTTGTAACCTATTACACCCCATAATAAGCACCGAGCTCTGTTGTAACCTATTACACCCCATAATAAGCACCGAACTCTGTTGTAACCTATTACACCCCATAATAAGCACCGAACTCTGTTGTAACCTATTACACCCCATAATAAGCACCGAGCTCTGTTGTAACCTATTACATCCGATAATAAGCACCGAGCTCTGTTGTAACCTATTACACCCCATAATAAGCACCGAGCTCTGTTGTAACCTATTACACCCGATAATAAGCACTGAGCTCTGTTGTAACCTATTACACCCCATAATAAGCACCGAACTCTGTTGTAACCTATTACACCCCATAATAAGCACCGAGCTCTGTTGTAACCTATTACACCCCATAATAAGCACCGAGCTCTGTTGTAACCTATTACACCCCATAATAAGCACCGAACTCTGTTGTAACCTATTACACCCCATAATAAACACCGAACTCTGTTGTAACCTATTACACCCCATAATAAGCACCGAGCTCTGTTGTAACCTATTACATCCGATAATAAGCACCGAGCTCTGTTGTAACCTATTACACCCCATAATAAGCACCGAGCTCTGTTGTAACCTATTACACCCGATAATAAGCACTGAGCTCTGTTGTAACCTATTACACCCCATAATAAGCACCGAGCTCTGTTGTAACCTATTACACCCCATAATAAGCACCGAGCTCTGTTGTAACCTATTACACCCCATAATAAGCACCGAGCTCTGTTGTAACCTATTACACCCGATAATAAGCACCGAGCTCTGTTGTAACCTATTACACCCCATAATAAGCACCGAGCTCTGTTGTAACCTATTACACCCCATAATAAGCACCGAGCTCTGTTGTAACCTATTACACCCCATAATAAGCACCGAGCTCTGTTGTAACCTATTACACCCCATAATAAGCACCGAACTCTGTTGTAACCTATTACACCCCATAATAAGCACCGAACTCTGTTGTAACCTATTACACCCCATAATAAGCACCGAGCTCTGTTGTAACCTATTACACCCCATAATAAGCACCGAGCTCTGTTGTAACCTATTACACCCCATAATAAGCACCGAACTCTGTTGTAACCTATTACACCCCATAATAAGCACCGAACTCTGTTGTAACCTATTACACCCCATAATAAGCACCGAGCTCTGTTGTAACCTATTACATCCGATAATAAGCACCGAGCTCTGTTGTAACCTATTACACCCCATAATAAGCACCGAGCTCTGTTGTAACCTATTACACCCGATAATAAGCACTGAGCTCTGTTGTAACCTATTACACCCCATAATAAGCACCGAGCTCTGTTGTAACCTATTACACCCCATAATAAGCACCGAGCTCTGTTGTAACCTATTACACCCCATAATAAGCACCGAGCTCTGTTGTAACCTATTACACCCGATAATAAGCACCGAGCTCTGTTGTAACCTATTACACCCCATAATAAGCACCGAGCTCTGTTGTAACCTATTACACCCCATAATAAGCACCGAGCTCTGTTGTAACCTATTACACCCCATAATAAGCACCGAGCTCTGTTGTAACCTATTACACCCCATAATAAGCACCGAGCTCTGTTGTAACCTATTACACCCCATAATAAGCACCGAGCTCTGTTGTAACCTATTACACCCCATAATAAGCACCGAACTCTGTTGTAACCTATTACATCCCATAATAAGCACCGAGCTCTGTTGTAACCTATTACACCCCATAATAAGCACCGAGCTCTGTTGTAACCTATTACACCCCATAATAAGCACCGAGCTCTGTTGTAACCTATTACACCCCATAATAAGCACCGAGCTCTGTTGTAACCTATTACATCCCATAATAAGCACTGAGCTCTGTTGTAACCTATTACATCCCATAATAAGCACCGAGCTCTGTTGTAACCTATTACACCCCATAATAAGCACCGAGCTCTGTTGTAACCTATTACACCCGATAATAAGCACTGAGCTCTGTTGTAACCTATTACATCCCATAATAAGCACCGAGCTCTGTTGTAACCTATTACACCCCATAATAAGCACCGAACTCTGTTGTAACCTATTACACCCCATAATAAGCACCGAGCTCTGTTGTAACCTATTACATCCCATAATAAGCACTGAGCTCTGTTGTAACCTATTACACCCCATAATAAGCACCGAGCTCTGTTGTAACCTATTACACCCCATAATAAGCACCGAACTCTGTTGTAACCTATTACACCCCATAATAAGCACCGAACTCTGTTGTAACCTATTACACCCCATAATAAGCACCGAGCTCTGTTGTAACCTATTACACCCCATAATAAGCACCGAACTCTGTTGTAACCTATTACATCCCATAATAAGCACCGAGCTCTGTTGTAACCTATTACACCCCATAATAAGCACCGAGCTCTGTTGTAACCTATTACACCCCATAATAAGCACCGAGCTCTGTTGTAACCTATTACACCCCATAATAAGCACCGAGCTCTGTTGTAACCTATTACATCCCATAATAAGCACTGAGCTCTGTTGTAACCTATTACATCCCATAATAAGCACCGAGCTCTGTTGTAACCTATTACATCCGATAATAAGCACCGAGCTCTGTTGTAATCTATTACATCCCATAATAAGCACCGAGCTCTGTTGTAACCTATTACACCCCATAATAAGCACCGAGCTCTGTTGTAACCTATTACACCCCATAATAAGCACCGAGCTCTGTTGTAACCTATTACACCCCATAATAAGCACCGAGCTCTGTTGTAACCTATTACACCCCATAATAAGCACCGAACTCTGTTGTAACCTATTACACCCCATAATAAGCACCGAACTCTGTTGTAACCTATTACACCCCATAATAAGCACCGAGCTCTGTTGTAACCTATTACATCCGATAATAAGCACCGAGCTCTGTTGTAACCTATTACACCCCATAATAAGCACCGAGCTCTGTTGTAACCTATTACACCCGATAATAAGCACTGAGCTCTGTTGTAACCTATTACACCCCATAATAAGCACCGAGCTCTGTTGTAACCTATTACACCCCATAATAAGCACCGAACTCTGTTGTAACCTATTACACCCCATAATAAGCACCGAGCTCTGTTGTAACCTATTACACCCCATAATAAGCACCGAACTCTGTTGTAACCTATTACACCCCATAATAAGCACCGAGCTCTGTTGTAACCTATTACACCCCATAATAAGCACCGAGCTCTGTTGTAACCTATTACACCCCATAATAAGCACCGAGCTCTGTTGTAACCTATTACACCCCATAATAAGCACCGAGCTCTGTTGTAACCTATTACACCCCATAATAAGCACCGAGCTCTGTTGTAACCTATTACACCCCATAATAAGCACCGAGCTCTGTTGTAACCTATTACACCCCATAATAAGCACCGAGCTCTGTTGTAACCTATTACACCCGATAATAAGCACCGAGCTCTGTTGTAACCTATTACATCCCATAATAAGCACCGAGCTCTGTTGTAACCTATTACACCCCATAATAAGCACCGAGCTCTGTTGTAACCTATTACACCCCATAATAAGCACCGAGCTCTGTTGTAACCTATTACACCCCATAATAAGCACCGAGCTCTGTTGTAACCTATTACATCCCATAATAAGCACCGAGCTCTGTTGTAACCTATTACACCCCATAATAAGCACCGAGCTCTGTTGTAACCTATTACACCCCATAATAAGCACCGAGCTCTGTTGTAACCTATTACACCCCATAATAAGCACCGAGCTCTGTTGTAACCTATTACACCCCATAATAAGCACCGAGCTCTGTTGTAACCTATTACACCCCATAATAAGCACCGAGCTCTGTTGTAACCTATTACATCCCATAATAAGCACTGAGCTCTGTTGTAACCTATTACATCCCATAATAAGCACCGAGCTCTGTTGTAACCTATTACACCCCATAATAAGCACCGAGCTCTGTTGTAACCTATTACACCCCATAATAAGCACCGAGCTCTGTTGTAACCTATTACACCCCATAATAAGCACCGATCTCTGTTGTAACCTATTACACCCGATAATAAGCACCGAGCTCTGTTGTAACCTATTACACCCCATAATAAGCACCGAGCTCTGTTGTAACCTATTACACCCCATAATAAGCACTGAGCTCTGTTGTAACCTATTACACCCCATAATAAGCACCGAGCTCTGTTGTAACCTATTACACCCCATAATAAGCACCGAGCTCTGTTGTAACCTATTACACCCCATAATAAGCACCGAACTCTGTTGTAACCTATTACACCCCATAATAAGCACCGAACTCTGTTGTAACCTATTACACCCCATAATAAGCACCGAGCTCTGTTGTAACCTATTACATCCGATAATAAGCACCGAGCTCTGTTGTAACCTATTACATCCGATAATAAGCACCGAGCTCTGTTGTAACCTATTACATCCCATAATAAGCACCGAGCTCTGTTGTAACCTATTACACCCCATAATAAGCACCGAGCTCTGTTGTAACCTATTACACCCCATAATAAGCACCGAGCTCTGTTGTAACCTATTACACCCCATAATAAGCACCGAGCTCTGTTGTAACCTATTACACCCCATAATAAGCACCGAACTCTGTTGTAACCTATTACACCCCATAATAAGCACCGAACTCTGTTGTAACCTATTACACCCCATAATAAGCACCGAGCTCTGTTGTAACCTATTACATCCGATAATAAGCACCGAGCTCTGTTGTAACCTATTACACCCCATAATAAGCACCGAGCTCTGTTGTAACCTATTACACCCGATAATAAGCACTGAGCTCTGTTGTAACCTATTACACCCCATAATAAGCACCGAGCTCTGTTGTAACCTATTACACCCCATAATAAGCACCGAGCTCTGTTGTAACCTATTACACCCCATAATAAGCACCGAGCTCTGTTGTAACCTATTACACCCCATAATAAGCACCGAGCTCTGTTGTAACCTATTACACCCCATAATAAGCACCGAGCTCTGTTGTAACCTATTACACCCGATAATAAGCACCGAGCTCTGTTGTAACCTATTACACCCCATAATAAGCACCGAGCTCTGTTGTAACCTATTACACCCCATAATAAGCACCGAGCTCTGTTGTAACCTATTACACCCCATAATAAGCACCGAGCTCTGTTGTAACCTATTACACCCCATAATAAGCACCGAACTCTGTTGTAACCTATTACACCCCATAATAAGCACCGAACTCTGTTGTAACCTATTACACCCCATAATAAGCACCGAGCTCTGTTGTAACCTATTACACCCCATAATAAGCACCGAGCTCTGTTGTAACCTATTACACCCCATAATAAGCACCGAACTCTGTTGTAACCTATTACACCCCATAATAAGCACCGAACTCTGTTGTAACCTATTACACCCCATAATAAGCACCGAGCTCTGTTGTAACCTATTACATCCGATAATAAGCACCGAGCTCTGTTGTAACCTATTACACCCCATAATAAGCACCGAGCTCTGTTGTAACCTATTACACCCGATAATAAGCACTGAGCTCTGTTGTAACCTATTACACCCCATAATAAGCACCGAGCTCTGTTGTAACCTATTACACCCCATAATAAGCACCGAGCTCTGTTGTAACCTATTACACCCCATAATAAGCACCGAGCTCTGTTGTAACCTATTACACCCGATAATAAGCACCGAGCTCTGTTGTAACCTATTACACCCCATAATAAGCACCGAGCTCTGTTGTAACCTATTACACCCCATAATAAGCACCGAGCTCTGTTGTAACCTATTACACCCCATAATAAGCACCGAGCTCTGTTGTAACCTATTACACCCCATAATAAGCACCGAGCTCTGTTGTAACCTATTACACCCCATAATAAGCACCGAGCTCTGTTGTAACCTATTACACCCCATAATAAGCACCGAACTCTGTTGTAACCTATTACATCCCATAATAAGCACCGAGCTCTGTTGTAACCTATTACACCCCATAATAAGCACCGAGCTCTGTTGTAACCTATTACACCCCATAATAAGCACCGAGCTCTGTTGTAACCTATTACACCCCATAATAAGCACCGAGCTCTGTTGTAACCTATTACATCCCATAATAAGCACTGAGCTCTGTTGTAACCTATTACATCCCATAATAAGCACCGAGCTCTGTTGTAACCTATTACACCCCATAATAAGCACCGAGCTCTGTTGTAACCTATTACACCCGATAATAAGCACTGAGCTCTGTTGTAACCTATTACATCCCATAATAAGCACCGAGCTCTGTTGTAACCTATTACACCCCATAATAAGCACCGAACTCTGTTGTAACCTATTACACCCCATAATAAGCACCGAGCTCTGTTGTAACCTATTACATCCCATAATAAGCACTGAGCTCTGTTGTAACCTATTACACCCCATAATAAGCACCGAGCTCTGTTGTAACCTATTACACCCCATAATAAGCACCGAACTCTGTTGTAACCTATTACACCCCATAATAAGCACCGAACTCTGTTGTAACCTATTACACCCCATAATAAGCACCGAGCTCTGTTGTAACCTATTACACCCCATAATAAGCACCGAACTCTGTTGTAACCTATTACATCCCATAATAAGCACCGAGCTCTGTTGTAACCTATTACACCCCATAATAAGCACCGAGCTCTGTTGTAACCTATTACACCCCATAATAAGCACCGAGCTCTGTTGTAACCTATTACACCCCATAATAAGCACCGAGCTCTGTTGTAACCTATTACATCCCATAATAAGCACTGAGCTCTGTTGTAACCTATTACATCCCATAATAAGCACCGAGCTCTGTTGTAACCTATTACATCCGATAATAAGCACCGAGCTCTGTTGTAATCTATTACATCCCATAATAAGCACCGAGCTCTGTTGTAACCTATTACACCCCATAATAAGCACCGAGCTCTGTTGTAACCTATTACACCCCATAATAAGCACCGAGCTCTGTTGTAACCTATTACACCCCATAATAAGCACCGAGCTCTGTTGTAACCTATTACACCCCATAATAAGCACCGAACTCTGTTGTAACCTATTACACCCCATAATAAGCACCGAACTCTGTTGTAACCTATTACACCCCATAATAAGCACCGAGCTCTGTTGTAACCTATTACATCCGATAATAAGCACCGAGCTCTGTTGTAACCTATTACACCCCATAATAAGCACCGAGCTCTGTTGTAACCTATTACACCCGATAATAAGCACTGAGCTCTGTTGTAACCTATTACACCCCATAATAAGCACCGAGCTCTGTTGTAACCTATTACACCCCATAATAAGCACCGAGCTCTGTTGTAACCTATTACACCCCATAATAAGCACCGAGCTCTGTTGTAACCTATTACACCCGATAATAAGCACCGAGCTCTGTTGTAACCTATTACACCCCATAATAAGCACCGAGCTCTGTTGTAACCTATTACACCCCATAATAAGCACCGAGCTCTGTTGTAACCTATTACACCCCATAATAAGCACCGAGCTCTGTTGTAACCTATTACACCCCATAATAAGCACCGAGCTCTGTTGTAACCTATTACACCCCATAATAAGCACCGAGCTCTGTTGTAACCTATTACACCCCATAATAAGCACCGAGCTCTGTTGTAACCTATTACACCCGATAATAAGCACCGAGCTCTGTTGTAACCTATTACATCCCATAATAAGCACCGAGCTCTGTTGTAACCTATTACACCCCATAATAAGCACCGAGCTCTGTTGTAACCTATTACACCCCATAATAAGCACCGAGCTCTGTTGTAACCTATTACACCCCATAATAAGCACCGAGCTCTGTTGTAACCTATTACATCCCATAATAAGCACCGAGCTCTGTTGTAACCTATTACACCCCATAATAAGCACCGAGCTCTGTTGTAACCTATTACACCCCATAATAAGCACCGAGCTCTGTTGTAACCTATTACACCCCATAATAAGCACCGAGCTCTGTTGTAACCTATTACACCCCATAATAAGCACCGAGCTCTGTTGTAACCTATTACACCCCATAATAAGCACCGAGCTCTGTTGTAACCTATTACATCCCATAATAAGCACTGAGCTCTGTTGTAACCTATTACATCCCATAATAAGCACCGAGCTCTGTTGTAACCTATTACACCCCATAATAAGCACCGAGCTCTGTTGTAACCTATTACACCCCATAATAAGCACCGAGCTCTGTTGTAACCTATTACACCCCATAATAAGCACCGATCTCTGTTGTAACCTATTACACCCGATAATAAGCACCGAGCTCTGTTGTAACCTATTACACCCCATAATAAGCACCGAGCTCTGTTGTAACCTATTACACCCCATAATAAGCACTGAGCTCTGTTGTAACCTATTACACCCCATAATAAGCACCGAGCTCTGTTGTAACCTATTACACCCCATAATAAGCACCGAGCTCTGTTGTAACCTATTACACCCCATAATAAGCACCGAACTCTGTTGTAACCTATTACACCCCATAATAAGCACCGAACTCTGTTGTAACCTATTACACCCCATAATAAGCACCGAGCTCTGTTGTAACCTATTACATCCGATAATAAGCACCGAGCTCTGTTGTAACCTATTACATCCGATAATAAGCACCGAGCTCTGTTGTAACCTATTACATCCCATAATAAGCACCGAGCTCTGTTGTAACCTATTACACCCCATAATAAGCACCGAGCTCTGTTGTAACCTATTACACCCCATAATAAGCACCGAGCTCTGTTGTAACCTATTACACCCCATAATAAGCACCGAGCTCTGTTGTAACCTATTACACCCCATAATAAGCACCGAACTCTGTTGTAACCTATTACACCCCATAATAAGCACCGAACTCTGTTGTAACCTATTACACCCCATAATAAGCACCGAGCTCTGTTGTAACCTATTACATCCGATAATAAGCACCGAGCTCTGTTGTAACCTATTACACCCCATAATAAGCACCGAGCTCTGTTGTAACCTATTACACCCGATAATAAGCACTGAGCTCTGTTGTAACCTATTACACCCCATAATAAGCACCGAGCTCTGTTGTAACCTATTACACCCCATAATAAGCACCGAGCTCTGTTGTAACCTATTACACCCCATAATAAGCACCGAACTCTGTTGTAACCTATTACACCCCATAATAAGCACCGAACTCTGTTGTAACCTATGACACCCCATAATAAGCACCGAGCTCTGTTGTAACCTATTACATCCGATAATAAGCACCGAGCTCTGTTGTAACCTATTACATCCGATAATAAGCACCGAGCTCTGTTGTAACCTATTACATCCCATAATAAGCACCGAGCTCTGTTGTAACCTATTACACCCCATAATAAGCACCGAGCTCTGTTGTAACCTATTACACCCCATAATAAGCACCGAGCTCTGTTGTAACCTATTACACCCCATAATAAGCACCGAGCTCTGTTGTAACCTATTACACCCCATAATAAGCACCGAACTCTGTTGTAACCTATTACACCCCATAATAAGCACCGAACTCTGTTGTAACCTATTACACCCCATAATAAGCACCGAGCTCTGTTGTAACCTATTACATCCGATAATAAGCACCGAGCTCTGTTGTAACCTATTACACCCCATAATAAGCACCGAGCTCTGTTGTAACCTATTACACCCGATAATAAGCACCGAGCTCTGTTGTAACCTATTACACCCCATAATAAGCACCGAGCTCTGTTGTAACCTATTACACCCCATAATAAGCACCGAGCTCTGTTGTAACCTATTACACCCGATAATAAGCACCGAGCTCTGTTGTAACCTATTACACCCCATAATAAGCACCGAGCTCTGTTGTAACCTATTACACCCCATAATAAGCACCGAGCTCTGTTGTAACCTATTACACCCCATAATAAGCACCGAGCTCTGTTGTAACCTATTACACCCCATAATAAGCACCGAGCTCTGTTGTAACCTATTACACCCCATAATAAGCACCGAGCTCTGTTGTAACCTATTACACCCCATAATAAGCACCGAGCTCTGTTGTAACCTATTACACCCGATAATAAGCACCGAGCTCTGTTGTAACCTATTACATCCCATAATAAGCACCGAGCTCTGTTGTAACCTATTACACCCCATAATAAGCACCGAGCTCTGTTGTAACCTATTACACCCCATAATAAGCACCGAGCTCTGTTGTAACCTATTACACCCCATAATAAGCACCGAGCTCTGTTGTAACCTATTACATCCCATAATAAGCACCGAGCTCTGTTGTAACCTATTACACCCCATAATAAGCACCGAGCTCTGTTGTAACCTATTACACCCCATAATAAGCACCGAGCTCTGTTGTAACCTATTACACCCCATAATAAGCACCGAGCTCTGTTGTAACCTATTACATCCCATAATAAGCACCGAGCTCTGTTGTAACCTATTACACCCCATAATAAGCACCGAGCTCTGTTGTAACCTATTACACCCCATAATAAGCACCGAGCTCTGTTGTAACCTATTACATCCCATAATAAGCACTGAGCTCTGTTGTAACCTATTACATCCCATAATAAGCACCGAGCTCTGTTGTAACCTATTACACCCCATAATAAGCACCGAGCTCTGTTGTAACCTATTACACCCCATAATAAGCACCGAGCTCTGTTGTAACCTATTACACCCCATAATAAGCACCGATCTCTGTTGTAACCTATTACACCCGATAATAAGCACCGAGCTCTGTTGTAACCTATTACACCCCATAATAAGCACCGAGCTCTGTTGTAACCTATTACACCCCATAATAAGCACCGAGCTCTGTTGTAACCTATTACACCCCATAATAAGCACCGAGCTCTGTTGTAACCTATTACACCCCATAATAAGCACCGAGCTCTGTTGTAACCTATTACACCCCATAATAAGCACCGAGCTCTGTTGTAACCTATTACACCCCATAATAAGCACCGAACTCTGTTGTAACCTATTACACCCCATAATAAGCACCGAACTCTGTTGTAACCTATTACACCCCATAATAAGCACCGAGCTCTGTTGTAACCTATTACATCCGATAATAAGCACCGAGCTCTGTTGTAACCTATTACACCCCATAATAAGCACCGAGCTCTGTTGTAACCTATTACACCCCATAATAAGCACCGAACTCTGTTGTAACCTATTACACCCCATAATAAGCACCGAACTCTGTTGTAACCTATTACACCCCATAATAAGCACCGAACTCTGTTGTAACCTATTACACCCCATAATAAGCACCGAGCTCTGTTGTAACCTATTACATCCGATAATAAGCACCGAGCTCTGTTGTAACCTATTACACCCGATAATAAGCACTGAGCTCTGTTGTAACCTATTACACCCCATAATAAGCACCGAGCTCTGTTGTAACCTATTACACCCCATAATAAGCACCGAGCTCTGTTGTAACCTATTACACCCCATAATAAGCACCGAGCTCTGTTGTAACCTATTACACCCGATAATAAGCACCGAGCTCTGTTGTAACCTATTACACCCCATAATAAGCACCGAGCTCTGTTGTAACCTATTACACCCCATAATAAGCACCGAGCTCTGTTGTAACCTATTACACCCCATAATAAGCACCGAGCTCTGTTGTAACCTATTACACCCCATAATAAGCACCGAGCTCTGTTGTAACCTATTACACCCCATAATAAGCACCGAGCTCTGTTGTAACCTATTACACCCCATAATAAGCACCGAGCTCTGTTGTAACCTATTACACCCCATAATAAGCACCGAGCTCTGTTGTAACCTATTACACCCCATAATAAGCACCGAGCTCTGTTGTAACCTATTACACCCCATAATAAGCACCGAGCTCTGTTGTAACCTATTACACCCCATAATAAGCACCGAGCTCTGTTGTAACCTATTACACCCCATAATAAGCACCGAGCTCTGTTGTAACCTATTACACCCCATAATAAGCACCGAGCTCTGTTGTAACCTATTACACCCCATAATAAGCACTGAGCTCTGTTGTAACCTATTACACCCCATAATAAGCACCGAGCTCTGTTGTAACCTATTACATCCCATAATAAGCACTGAGCTCTGTTGTAACCTATTACATCCCATAATAAGCACCGAGCTCTGTTGTAACCTATTACACCCCATAATAAGCACCGAACTCTGTTGTAACCTATTACATCCCATAATAAGCACCGAGCTCTGTTGTAACCTATTACACCCCATAATAAGCACCGAGCTCTGTTGTAACCTATTACACCCCATAATAAGCACCGAGCTCTGTTGTAACCTATTACACCCCATAATAAGCACCGAGCTCTGTTGTAACCTATTACATCCCATAATAAGCACTGAGCTCTGTTGTAACCTATTACATCCCATAATAAGCACCGAGCTCTGTTGTAACCTATTACACCCCATAATAAGCACCGAGCTCTGTTGTAACCTATTACACCCGATAATAAGCACTGAGCTCTGTTGTAACCTATTACATCCCATAATAAGCACCGAGCTCTGTTGTAACCTATTACATCCGATAATAAGCACCGAGCTCTGTTGTAATCTATTACATCCCATAATAAGCACCGAGCTCTGTTGTAACCTATTACACCCCATAATAAGCACCGAGCTCTGTTGTAACCTATTACACCCCATAATAAGCACCGAGCTCTGTTGTAACCTATTACACCCCATAATAAGCACCGAGCTCTGTTGTAACCTATTACACCCCATAATAAGCACCGAACTCTGTTGTAACCTATTACACCCCATAATAAGCACCGAACTCTGTTGTAACCTATTACACCCCATAATAAGCACCGAGCTCTGTTGTAACCTATTACATCCGATAATAAGCACCGAGCTCTGTTGTAACCTATTACACCCCATAATAAGCACCGAGCTCTGTTGTAACCTATTACACCCGATAATAAGCACTGAGCTCTGTTGTAACCTATTACACCCCATAATAAGCACCGAGCTCTGTTGTAACCTATTACACCCGATAATAAGCACTGAGCTCTGTTGTAACCTATTACACCCCATAATAAGCACCGAGCTCTGTTGTAACCTATTACACCCCATAATAAGCACCGAGCTCTGTTGTAACCTATTACACCCCATAATAAGCACCGAGCTCTGTTGTAACCTATTACACCCGATAATAAGCACCGAGCTCTGTTGTAACCTATTACACCCCATAATAAGCACCGAGCTCTGTTGTAACCTATTACACCCCATAATAAGCACCGAGCTCTGTTGTAACCTATTACACCCCATAATAAGCACCGAGCTCTGTTGTAACCTATTACACCCCATAATAAGCACCGAGCTCTGTTGTAACCTATTACACCCCATAATAAGCACCGAGCTCTGTTGTAACCTATTACACCCCATAATAAGCACCGAGCTCTGTTGTAACCTATTACACCCCATAATAAGCACCGAGCTCTGTTGTAACCTATTACATCCCATAATAAGCACCGAGCTCTGTTGTAACCTATTACACCCCATAATAAGCACCGAGCTCTGTTGTAACCTATTACACCCCATAATAAGCACCGAGCTCTGTTGTAACCTATTACACCCCATAATAAGCACCGAGCTCTGTTGTAACCTATTACATCCCATAATAAGCACCGAGCTCTGTTGTAACCTATTACACCCCATAATAAGCACCGAGCTCTGTTGTAACCTATTACACCCCATAATAAGCACCGAGCTCTGTTGTAACCTATTACACCCCATAATAAGCACCGAGCTCTGTTGTAACCTATTACACCCCATAATAAGCACCGAGCTCTGTTGTAACCTATTACATCCGATAATAAGCACCGAGCTCTGTTGTAACCTATTACACCCCATAATAAGCACCGAGCTCTGTTGTAACCTATTACACCCCATAATAAGCACCGAGCTCTGTTGTAACCTATTACACCCGATAATAAGCACCGAGCTCTGTTGTAACCTATTACATCCCATAATAAGCACCGAGCTCTGTTGTAACCTATTACACCCCATAATAAGCACCGAGCTCTGTTGTAACCTATTACACCCCATAATAAGCACCGAGCTCTGTTGTAACCTATTACACCCCATAATAAGCACCGAGCTCTGTTGTAACCTATTACATCCCATAATAAGCACCGAGCTCTGTTGTAACCTATTACACCCCATAATAAGCACCGAGCTCTGTTGTAACCTATTACACCCCATAATAAGCACCGAGCTCTGTTGTAACCTATTACACCCCATAATAAGCACCGAGCTCTGTTGTAACCTATTACACCCCATAATAAGCACCGAGCTCTGTTGTAACCTATTACATCCCATAATAAGCACTGAGCTCTGTTGTAACCTATTACATCCCATAATAAGCACCGAGCTCTGTTGTAACCTATTACACCCCATAATAAGCACCGAGCTCTGTTGTAACCTATTACACCCCATAATAAGCACCGAGCTCTGTTGTAACCTATTACACCCCATAATAAGCACCGATCTCTGTTGTAACCTATTACACCCGATAATAAGCACCGAGCTCTGTTGTAACCTATTACACCCCATAATAAGCACCGAGCTCTGTTGTAACCTATTACACCCCATAATAAGCACTGAGCTCTGTTGTAACCTATTACACCCCATAATAAGCACCGAGCTCTGTTGTAACCTATTACACCCCATAATAAGCACCGAGCTCTGTTGTAACCTATTACACCCCATAATAAGCACCGAGCTCTGTTGTAACCTATTACACCCCATAATAAGCACCGAACTCTGTTGTAACCTATTACACCCCATAATAAGCACCGAACTCTGTTGTAACCTATTACACCCCATAATAAGCACCGAGCTCTGTTGTAACCTATTACATCCGATAATAAGCACCGAGCTCTGTTGTAACCTATTACATCCGATAATAAGCACCGAGCTCTGTTGTAACCTATTACATCCCATAATAAGCACCGAGCTCTGTTGTAACCTATTACACCCCATAATAAGCACCGAGCTCTGTTGTAACCTATTACACCCCATAATAAGCACCGAGCTCTGTTGTAACCTATTACACCCCATAATAAGCACCGAGCTCTGTTGTAACCTATTACACCCCATAATAAGCACCGAACTCTGTTGTAACCTATTACACCCCATAATAAGCACCGAACTCTGTTGTAACCTATTACACCCCATAATAAGCACCGAGCTCTGTTGTAACCTATTACATCCGATAATAAGCACCGAGCTCTGTTGTAACCTATTACACCCCATAATAAGCACCGAGCTCTGTTGTAACCTATTACACCCGATAATAAGCACTGAGCTCTGTTGTAACCTATTACACCCCATAATAAGCACCGAGCTCTGTTGTAACCTATTACACCCCATAATAAGCACCGAGCTCTGTTGTAACCTATTACACCCGATAATAAGCACCGAGCTCTGTTGTAACCTATTACACCCCATAATAAGCACCGAGCTCTGTTGTAACCTATTACACCCCATAATAAGCACCGAGCTCTGTTGTAACCTATTACACCCCATAATAAGCACCGAGCTCTGTTGTAACCTATTACACCCCATAATAAGCACCGAGCTCTGTTGTAACCTATTACACCCCATAATAAGCACCGAGCTCTGTTGTAACCTATTACACCCGATAATAAGCACCGAGCTCTGTTGTAACCTATTACATCCCATAATAAGCACCGAGCTCTGTTGTAACCTATTACACCCCATAATAAGCACCGAGCTCTGTTGTAACCTATTACACCCCATAATAAGCACCGAGCTCTGTTGTAACCTATTACACCCCATAATAAGCACCGAGCTCTGTTGTAACCTATTACATCCCATAATAAGCACCGAGCTCTGTTGTAACCTATTACACCCCATAATAAGCACCGAGCTCTGTTGTAACCTATTACACCCCATAATAAGCACCGAGCTCTGTTGTAACCTATTACACCCGATAATAAGCACTGAGCTCTGTTGTAACCTATTACACCCCATAATAAGCACCGAGCTCTGTTGTAACCTATTACACCCCATAATAAGCACCGAGCTCTGTTGTAACCTATTACACCCCATAATAAGCACCGAGCTCTGTTGTAACCTATTACACCCCATAATAAGCACCGAGCTCTGTTGTAACCTATTACACCCCATAATAAGCACCGAGCTCTGTTGTAACCTATTACACCCGATAATAAGCACCGAGCTCTGTTGTAACCTATTACACCCCATAATAAGCACCGAGCTCTGTTGTAACCTATTACACCCCATAATAAGCACCGAGCTCTGTTGTAACCTATTACACCCCATAATAAGCACCGAGCTCTGTTGTAACCTATTACACCCCATAATAAGCACCGAACTCTGTTGTAACCTATTACACCCCATAATAAGCACCGAACTCTGTTGTAACCTATTACACCCCATAATAAGCACCGAGCTCTGTTGTAACCTATTACACCCCATAATAAGCACCGAGCTCTGTTGTAACCTATTACACCCCATAATAAGCACCGAACTCTGTTGTAACCTATTACACCCCATAATAAGCACCGAACTCTGTTGTAACCTATTACACCCCATAATAAGCACCGAGCTCTGTTGTAACCTATTACATCCGATAATAAGCACCGAGCTCTGTTGTAACCTATTACACCCCATAATAAGCACCGAGCTCTGTTGTAACCTATTACACCCGATAATAAGCACTGAGCTCTGTTGTAACCTATTACACCCCATAATAAGCACCGAGCTCTGTTGTAACCTATTACACCCCATAATAAGCACCGAGCTCTGTTGTAACCTATTACACCCCATAATAAGCACCGAGCTCTGTTGTAACCTATTACACCCGATAATAAGCACCGAGCTCTGTTGTAACCTATTACACCCCATAATAAGCACCGAGCTCTGTTGTAACCTATTACACCCCATAATAAGCACCGAGCTCTGTTGTAACCTATTACACCCCATAATAAGCACCGAGCTCTGTTGTAACCTATTACACCCCATAATAAGCACCGAGCTCTGTTGTAACCTATTACACCCCATAATAAGCACCGAGCTCTGTTGTAACCTATTACACCCCATAATAAGCACCGAACTCTGTTGTAACCTATTACATCCCATAATAAGCACCGAGCTCTGTTGTAACCTATTACACCCCATAATAAGCACCGAGCTCTGTTGTAACCTATTACACCCCATAATAAGCACCGAGCTCTGTTGTAACCTATTACACCCCATAATAAGCACCGAGCTCTGTTGTAACCTATTACATCCCATAATAAGCACTGAGCTCTGTTGTAACCTATTACATCCCATAATAAGCACCGAGCTCTGTTGTAACCTATTACACCCCATAATAAGCACCGAGCTCTGTTGTAACCTATTACACCCGATAATAAGCACTGAGCTCTGTTGTAACCTATTACATCCCATAATAAGCACCGAGCTCTGTTGTAACCTATTACACCCCATAATAAGCACCGAACTCTGTTGTAACCTATTACACCCCATAATAAGCACCGAGCTCTGTTGTAACCTATTACATCCCATAATAAGCACTGAGCTCTGTTGTAACCTATTACACCCCATAATAAGCACCGAGCTCTGTTGTAACCTATTACACCCCATAATAAGCACCGAACTCTGTTGTAACCTATTACACCCCATAATAAGCACCGAACTCTGTTGTAACCTATTACACCCCATAATAAGCACCGAGCTCTGTTGTAACCTATTACACCCCATAATAAGCACCGAACTCTGTTGTAACCTATTACATCCCATAATAAGCACCGAGCTCTGTTGTAACCTATTACACCCCATAATAAGCACCGATCTCTGTTGTAACCTATTACACCCGATAATAAGCACCGAGCTCTGTTGTAACCTATTACACCCCATAATAAGCACCGAGCTCTGTTGTAACCTATTACACCCCATAATAAGCACTGAGCTCTGTTGTAACCTATTACACCCCATAATAAGCACCGAGCTCTGTTGTAACCTATTACACCCCATAATAAGCACCGAGCTCTGTTGTAACCTATTACACCCCATAATAAGCACCGAACTCTGTTGTAACCTATTACACCCCATAATAAGCACCGAACTCTGTTGTAACCTATTACACCCCATAATAAGCACCGAGCTCTGTTGTAACCTATTACATCCGATAATAAGCACCGAGCTCTGTTGTAACCTATTACATCCGATAATAAGCACCGAGCTCTGTTGTAACCTATTACATCCCATAATAAGCACCGAGCTCTGTTGTAACCTATTACACCCCATAATAAGCACCGAGCTCTGTTGTAACCTATTACACCCCATAATAAGCACCGAGCTCTGTTGTAACCTATTACACCCCATAATAAGCACCGAGCTCTGTTGTAACCTATTACACCCCATAATAAGCACCGAACTCTGTTGTAACCTATTACACCCCATAATAAGCACCGAACTCTGTTGTAACCTATTACACCCCATAATAAGCACCGAGCTCTGTTGTAACCTATTACATCCGATAATAAGCACCGAGCTCTGTTGTAACCTATTACACCCCATAATAAGCACCGAGCTCTGTTGTAACCTATTACACCCGATAATAAGCACTGAGCTCTGTTGTAACCTATTACACCCCATAATAAGCACCGAGCTCTGTTGTAACCTATTACACCCCATAATAAGCACCGAGCTCTGTTGTAACCTATTACACCCGATAATAAGCACCGAGCTCTGTTGTAACCTATTACACCCCATAATAAGCACCGAGCTCTGTTGTAACCTATTACACCCCATAATAAGCACCGAGCTCTGTTGTAACCTATTACACCCCATAATAAGCACCGAGCTCTGTTGTAACCTATTACACCCCATAATAAGCACCGAGCTCTGTTGTAACCTATTACACCCCATAATAAGCACCGAGCTCTGTTGTAACCTATTACACCCGATAATAAGCACCGAGCTCTGTTGTAACCTATTACATCCCATAATAAGCACCGAGCTCTGTTGTAACCTATTACACCCCATAATAAGCACCGAGCTCTGTTGTAACCTATTACACCCCATAATAAGCACCGAGCTCTGTTGTAACCTATTACACCCCATAATAAGCACCGAGCTCTGTTGTAACCTATTACATCCCATAATAAGCACCGAGCTCTGTTGTAACCTATTACACCCCATAATAAGCACCGAGCTCTGTTGTAACCTATTACACCCCATAATAAGCACCGAGCTCTGTTGTAACCTATTACACCCCATAATAAGCACTGAGCTCTGTTGTAACCTATTACACCCCATAATAAGCACCGAGCTCTGTTGTAACCTATTACACCCCATAATAAGCACCGAGCTCTGTTGTAACCTATTACACCCCATAATAAGCACCGAGCTCTGTTGTAACCTATTACACCCCATAATAAGCACCGAGCTCTGTTGTAACCTATTACACCCCATAATAAGCACCGAGCTCTGTTGTAACCTATTACACCCGATAATAAGCACCGAGCTCTGTTGTAACCTATTACACCCCATAATAAGCACCGAGCTCTGTTGTAACCTATTACACCCCATAATAAGCACCGAGCTCTGTTGTAACCTATTACACCCCATAATAAGCACCGAGCTCTGTTGTAACCTATTACACCCCATAATAAGCACCGAACTCTGTTGTAACCTATTACACCCCATAATAAGCACCGAACTCTGTTGTAACCTATTACACCCCATAATAAGCACCGAGCTCTGTTGTAACCTATTACACCCCATAATAAGCACCGAGCTCTGTTGTAACCTATTACACCCCATAATAAGCACCGAACTCTGTTGTAACCTATTACACCCCATAATAAGCACCGAACTCTGTTGTAACCTATTACACCCCATAATAAGCACCGAACTCTGTTGTAACCTATTACATCCGATAATAAGCACCGAGCTCTGTTGTAACCTATTACACCCCATAATAAGCACCGAGCTCTGTTGTAACCTATTACACCCGATAATAAGCACTGAGCTCTGTTGTAACCTATTACACCCCATAATAAGCACCGAGCTCTGTTGTAACCTATTACACCCCATAATAAGCACCGAGCTCTGTTGTAACCTATTACACCCCATAATAAGCACCGAGCTCTGTTGTAACCTATTACACC
The DNA here is from genome assembly GCF_045679555.1 of Salvelinus alpinus. NCBI lineage: Eukaryota > Metazoa > Chordata > Actinopteri > Salmoniformes > Salmonidae > Salvelinus > Salvelinus alpinus. Next base: position 1,407,407 of record NC_092105.1, on the reverse strand, counting down.
CGATAATAAGCACCGAGCTCTGTTGTAACCTATTACACCCCATAATAAGCACCGAGCTCTGTTGTAACCTATTACACCCCATAATAAGCACCGAGCTCTGTTGTAACCTATTACACCCCATAATAAGCACCGAGCTCTGTTGTAACCTATTACACCCCATAATAAGCACCGAGCTCTGTTGTAACCTATTACACCCCATAATAAGCACCGAGCTCTGTTGTAACCTATTACACCCCATAATAAGCACCGAACTCTGTTGTAACCTATTACATCCCATAATAAGCACCGAGCTCTGTTGTAACCTATTACACCCCATAATAAGCACCGAGCTCTGTTGTAACCTATTACACCCCATAATAAGCACCGAGCTCTGTTGTAACCTATTACACCCCATAATAAGCACCGAGCTCTGTTGTAACCTATTACATCCCATAATAAGCACTGAGCTCTGTTGTAACCTATTACATCCCATAATAAGCACCGAGCTCTGTTGTAACCTATTACACCCCATAATAAGCACCGAGCTCTGTTGTAACCTATTACACCCGATAATAAGCACTGAGCTCTGTTGTAACCTATTACATCCCATAATAAGCACCGAGCTCTGTTGTAACCTATTACACCCCATAATAAGCACCGAACTCTGTTGTAACCTATTACACCCCATAATAAGCACCGAGCTCTGTTGTAACCTATTACATCCCATAATAAGCACTGAGCTCTGTTGTAACCTATTACACCCCATAATAAGCACCGAGCTCTGTTGTAACCTATTACACCCCATAATAAGCACCGAACTCTGTTGTAACCTATTACACCCCATAATAAGCACCGAACTCTGTTGTAACCTATTACACCCCATAATAAGCACCGAGCTCTGTTGTAACCTATTACACCCCATAATAAGCACCGAACTCTGTTGTAACCTATTACATCCCATAATAAGCACCGAGCTCTGTTGTAACCTATTACACCCCATAATAAGCACCGAGCTCTGTTGTAACCTATTACACCCCATAATAAGCACCGAGCTCTGTTGTAACCTATTACACCCCATAATAAGCACCGAGCTCTGTTGTAACCTATTACATCCCATAATAAGCACTGAGCTCTGTTGTAACCTATTACATCCCATAATAAGCACCGAGCTCTGTTGTAACCTATTACATCCGATAATAAGCACCGAGCTCTGTTGTAATCTATTACATCCCATAATAAGCACCGAGCTCTGTTGTAACCTATTACACCCCATAATAAGCACCGAGCTCTGTTGTAACCTATTACACCCCATAATAAGCACCGAGCTCTGTTGTAACCTATTACACCCCATAATAAGCACCGAGCTCTGTTGTAACCTATTACACCCCATAATAAGCACCGAACTCTGTTGTAACCTATTACACCCCATAATAAGCACCGAACTCTGTTGTAACCTATTACACCCCATAATAAGCACCGAGCTCTGTTGTAACCTATTACATCCGATAATAAGCACCGAGCTCTGTTGTAACCTATTACACCCCATAATAAGCACCGAGCTCTGTTGTAACCTATTACACCCGATAATAAGCACTGAGCTCTGTTGTAACCTATTACACCCCATAATAAGCACCGAGCTCTGTTGTAACCTATTACACCCCATAATAAGCACCGAGCTCTGTTGTAACCTATTACACCCCATAATAAGCACCGAGCTCTGTTGTAACCTATTACACCCGATAATAAGCACCGAGCTCTGTTGTAACCTATTACACCCCATAATAAGCACCGAGCTCTGTTGTAACCTATTACACCCCATAATAAGCACCGAGCTCTGTTGTAACCTATTACACCCCATAATAAGCACCGAGCTCTGTTGTAACCTATTACACCCCATAATAAGCACCGAGCTCTGTTGTAACCTATTACACCCCATAATAAGCACCGAGCTCTGTTGTAACCTATTACACCCCATAATAAGCACCGAGCTCTGTTGTAACCTATTACACCCGATAATAAGCACCGAGCTCTGTTGTAACCTATTACATCCCATAATAAGCACCGAGCTCTGTTGTAACCTATTACACCCCATAATAAGCACCGAGCTCTGTTGTAACCTATTACACCCCATAATAAGCACCGAGCTCTGTTGTAACCTATTACACCCCATAATAAGCACCGAGCTCTGTTGTAACCTATTACATCCCATAATAAGCACCGAGCTCTGTTGTAACCTATTACACCCCATAATAAGCACCGAGCTCTGTTGTAACCTATTACACCCCATAATAAGCACCGAGCTCTGTTGTAACCTATTACACCCCATAATAAGCACCGAGCTCTGTTGTAACCTATTACACCCCATAATAAGCACCGAGCTCTGTTGTAACCTATTACACCCCATAATAAGCACCGAGCTCTGTTGTAACCTATTACATCCCATAATAAGCACTGAGCTCTGTTGTAACCTATTACATCCCATAATAAGCACCGAGCTCTGTTGTAACCTATTACACCCCATAATAAGCACCGAGCTCTGTTGTAACCTATTACACCCCATAATAAGCACCGAGCTCTGTTGTAACCTATTACACCCCATAATAAGCACCGATCTCTGTTGTAACCTATTACACCCGATAATAAGCACCGAGCTCTGTTGTAACCTATTACACCCCATAATAAGCACCGAGCTCTGTTGTAACCTATTACACCCCATAATAAGCACTGAGCTCTGTTGTAACCTATTACACCCCATAATAAGCACCGAGCTCTGTTGTAACCTATTACACCCCATAATAAGCACCGAGCTCTGTTGTAACCTATTACACCCCATAATAAGCACCGAACTCTGTTGTAACCTATTACACCCCATAATAAGCACCGAACTCTGTTGTAACCTATTACACCCCATAATAAGCACCGAGCTCTGTTGTAACCTATTACATCCGATAATAAGCACCGAGCTCTGTTGTAACCTATTACATCCCATAATAAGCACCGAGCTCTGTTGTAACCTATTACATCCCATAATAAGCACCGAGCTCTGTTGTAACCTATTACACCCCATAATAAGCACCGAGCTCTGTTGTAACCTATTACACCCCATAATAAGCACCGAGCTCTGTTGTAACCTATTACACCCCATAATAAGCACCGAGCTCTGTTGTAACCTATTACACCCCATAATAAGCACCGAACTCTGTTGTAACCTATTACACCCCATAATAAGCACCGAACTCTGTTGTAACCTATTACACCCCATAATAAGCACCGAGCTCTGTTGTAACCTATTACATCCGATAATAAGCACCGAGCTCTGTTGTAACCTATTACACCCCATAATAAGCACCGAGCTCTGTTGTAACCTATTACACCCGATAATAAGCACTGAGCTCTGTTGTAACCTATTACACCCCATAATAAGCACCGAGCTCTGTTGTAACCTATTACACCCCATAATAAGCACCGAGCTCTGTTGTAACCTATTACACCCGATAATAAGCACCGAGCTCTGTTGTAACCTATTACACCCCATAATAAGCACCGAGCTCTGTTGTAACCTATTACACCCCATAATAAGCACCGAGCTCTGTTGTAACCTATTACACCCCATAATAAGCACCGAGCTCTGTTGTAACCTATTACACCCCATAATAAGCACCGAGCTCTGTTGTAACCTATTACACCCCATAATAAGCACCGAGCTCTGTTGTAACCTATTACACCCCATAATAAGCACCGAGCTCTGTTGTAACCTATTACACCCGATAATAAGCACCGAGCTCTGTTGTAACCTATTACATCCCATAATAAGCACCGAGCTCTGTTGTAACCTATTACACCCCATAATAAGCACCGAGCTCTGTTGTAACCTATTACATCCGATAATAAGCACCGAGCTCTGTTGTAACCTATTACATCCCATAATAAGCACCGAGCTCTGTTGTAACCTATTACACCCCATAATAAGCACCGAGCTCTGTTGTAACCTATTACACCCCATAATAAGCACCGAGCTCTGTTGTAACCTATTACACCCCATAATAAGCACCGAGCTCTGTTGTAACCTATTACACCCCATAATAAGCACCGAGCTCTGTTGTAACCTATTACACCCCATAATAAGCACCGAGCTCTGTTGTAACCTATTACATCCCATAATAAGCACTGAGCTCTGTTGTAACCTATTACATCCCATAATAAGCACCGAGCTCTGTTGTAACCTATTACACCCCATAATAAGCACCGAGCTCTGTTGTAACCTATTACACCCCATAATAAGCACCGAGCTCTGTTGTAACCTATTACACCCCATAATAAGCACCGATCTCTGTTGTAACCTATTACACCCGATAATAAGCACCGAGCTCTGTTGTAACCTATTACACCCCATAATAAGCACCGAGCTCTGTTGTAACCTATTACACCCCATAATAAGCACTGAGCTCTGTTGTAACCTATTACACCCCATAATAAGCACCGAGCTCTGTTGTAACCTATTACACCCCATAATAAGCACCGAGCTCTGTTGTAACCTATTACACCCCATAATAAGCACCGAACTCTGTTGTAACCTATTACACCCCATAATAAGCACCGAACTCTGTTGTAACCTATTACACCCCATAATAAGCACCGAGCTCTGTTGTAACCTATTACATCCGATAATAAGCACCGAGCTCTGTTGTAACCTATTACATCCGATAATAAGCACCGAGCTCTGTTGTAACCTATTACATCCCATAATAAGCACCGAGCTCTGTTGTAACCTATTACACCCCATAATAAGCACCGAGCTCTGTTGTAACCTATTACACCCCATAATAAGCACCGAGCTCTGTTGTAACCTATTACACCCCATAATAAGCACCGAGCTCTGTTGTAACCTATTACACCCCATAATAAGCACCGAACTCTGTTGTAACCTATTACACCCCATAATAAGCACCGAACTCTGTTGTAACCTATTACACCCCATAATAAGCACCGAGCTCTGTTGTAACCTATTACATCCGATAATAAGCACCGAGCTCTGTTGTAACCTATTACACCCCATAATAAGCACCGAGCTCTGTTGTAACCTATTACACCCGATAATAAGCACTGAGCTCTGTTGTAACCTATTACACCCCATAATAAGCACCGAGCTCTGTTGTAACCTATTACACCCCATAATAAGCACCGAGCTCTGTTGTAACCTATTACACCCGATAATAAGCACCGAGCTCTGTTGTAACCTATTACACCCCATAATAAGCACCGAGCTCTGTTGTAACCTATTACACCCCATAATAAGCACCGAGCTCTGTTGTAACCTATTACACCCCATAATAAGCACCGAGCTCTGTTGTAACCTATTACACCCCATAATAAGCACCGAGCTCTGTTGTAACCTATTACACCCCATAATAAGCACCGAGCTCTGTTGTAACCTATTACACCCCATAATAAGCACCGAGCTCTGTTGTAACCTATTACACCCCATAATAAGCACCGAGCTCTGTTGTAACCTATTACACCCGATAATAAGCACCGAGCTCTGTTGTAACCTATTACACCCCATAATAAGCACCGAGCTCTGTTGTAACCTATTACACCCCATAATAAGCACCGAGCTCTGTTGTAACCTATTACACCCCATAATAAGCACCGAGCTCTGTTGTAACCTATTACACCCCATAATAAGCACCGAGCTCTGTTGTAACCTATTACATCCCATAATAAGCACCGAGCTCTGTTGTAACCTATTACACCCCATAATAAGCACCGAGCTCTGTTGTAACCTATTACACCCCATAATAAGCACCGAGCTCTGTTGTAACCTATTACACCCCATAATAAGCACCGAGCTCTGTTGTAACCTATTACATCCCATAATAAGCACCGAGCTCTGTTGTAACCTATTACACCCCATAATAAGCACCGAGCTCTGTTGTAACCTATTACACCCCATAATAAGCACCGAGCTCTGTTGTAACCTATTACATCCCATAATAAGCACTGAGCTCTGTTGTAACCTATTACATCCCATAATAAGCACCGAGCTCTGTTGTAACCTATTACACCCCATAATAAGCACCGAGCTCTGTTGTAACCTATTACACCCCATAATAAGCACCGAGCTCTGTTGTAACCTATTACACCCCATAATAAGCACCGATCTCTGTTGTAACCTATTACACCCGATAATAAGCACCGAGCTCTGTTGTAACCTATTACACCCCATAATAAGCACCGAGCTCTGTTGTAACCTATTACACCCCATAATAAGCACCGAGCTCTGTTGTAACCTATTACACCCCATAATAAGCACCGAGCTCTGTTGTAACCTATTACACCCCATAATAAGCACCGAGCTCTGTTGTAACCTATTACACCCCATAATAAGCACCGAGCTCTGTTGTAACCTATTACACCCCATAATAAGCACCGAACTCTGTTGTAACCTATTACACCCCATAATAAGCACCGAACTCTGTTGTAACCTATTACACCCCATAATAAGCACCGAGCTCTGTTGTAACCTATTACATCCGATAATAAGCACCGAGCTCTGTTGTAACCTATTACACCCCATAATAAGCACCGAGCTCTGTTGTAACCTATTACACCCCATAATAAGCACCGAACTCTGTTGTAACCTATTACACCCCATAATAAGCACCGAACTCTGTTGTAACCTATTACACCCCATAATAAGCACCGAACTCTGTTGTAACCTATTACACCCCATAATAAGCACCGAGCTCTGTTGTAACCTATTACATCCGATAATAAGCACCGAGCTCTGTTGTAACCTATTACACCCGATAATAAGCACCGAGCTCTGTTGTAACCTATTACACCCCATAATAAGCACCGAGCTCTGTTGTAACCTATTACACCCCATAATAAGCACCGAGCTCTGTTGTAACCTATTACACCCCATAATAAGCACCGAGCTCTGTTGTAACCTATTACACCCGATAATAAGCACCGAGCTCTGTTGTAACCTATTACACCCCATAATAAGCACCGAGCTCTGTTGTAACCTATTACACCCCATAATAAGCACCGAACTCTGTTGTAACCTATTACACCCCATAATAAGCACCGAACTCTGTTGTAACCTATTACACCCCATAATAAGCACCGAGCTCTGTTGTAACCTATTACATCCGATAATAAGCACCGAGCTCTGTTGTAACCTATTACACCCCATAATAAGCACCGAGCTCTGTTGTAACCTATTACACCCGATAATAAGCACTGAGCTCTGTTGTAACCTATTACACCCCATAATAAGCACCGAGCTCTGTTGTAACCTATTACACCCCATAATAAGCACCGAGCTCTGTTGTAACCTATTACACCCGATAATAAGCACCGAGCTCTGTTGTAACCTATTACACCCCATAATAAGCACCGAGCTCTGTTGTAACCTATTACACCCCATAATAAGCACCGAGCTCTGTTGTAACCTATTACACCCCATAATAAGCACCGAGCTCTGTTGTAACCTATTACACCCCATAATAAGCACCGAGCTCTGTTGTAACCTATTACACCCCATAATAAGCACCGAGCTCTGTTGTAACCTATTACACCCCATAATAAGCACCGAGCTCTGTTGTAACCTATTACACCCGATAATAAGCACCGAGCTCTGTTGTAACCTATTACATCCCATAATAAGCACCGAGCTCTGTTGTAACCTATTACACCCCATAATAAGCACCGAGCTCTGTTGTAACCTATTACATCCGATAATAAGCACCGAGCTCTGTTGTAACCTATTACATCCCATAATAAGCACCGAGCTCTGTTGTAACCTATTACACCCCATAATAAGCACCGAGCTCTGTTGTAACCTATTACACCCCATAATAAGCACCGAGCTCTGTTGTAACCTATTACACCCCATAATAAGCACCGAGCTCTGTTGTAACCTATTACACCCCATAATAAGCACCGAGCTCTGTTGTAACCTATTACACCCCATAATAAGCACCGAGCTCTGTTGTAACCTATTACATCCCATAATAAGCACTGAGCTCTGTTGTAACCTATTACATCCCATAATAAGCACCGAGCTCTGTTGTAACCTATTACACCCCATAATAAGCACCGAGCTCTGTTGTAACCTATTACACCCCATAATAAGCACCGAGCTCTGTTGTAACCTATTACACCCCATAATAAGCACCGATCTCTGTTGTAACCTATTACACCCGATAATAAGCACCGAGCTCTGTTGTAACCTATTACACCCCATAATAAGCACCGAGCTCTGTTGTAACCTATTACACCCCATAATAAGCACTGAGCTCTGTTGTAACCTATTACACCCCATAATAAGCACCGAGCTCTGTTGTAACCTATTACACCCCATAATAAGCACCGAGCTCTGTTGTAACCTATTACACCCCATAATAAGCACCGAACTCTGTTGTAACCTATTACACCCCATAATAAGCACCGAACTCTGTTGTAACCTATTACACCCCATAATAAGCACCGAGCTCTGTTGTAACCTATTACATCCGATAATAAGCACCGAGCTCTGTTGTAACCTATTACATCCGATAATAAGCACCGAGCTCTGTTGTAACCTATTACATCCCATAATAAGCACCGAGCTCTGTTGTAACCTATTACACCCCATAATAAGCACCGAGCTCTGTTGTAACCTATTACACCCCATAATAAGCACCGAGCTCTGTTGTAACCTATTACACCCCATAATAAGCACCGAGCTCTGTTGTAACCTATTACACCCCATAATAAGCACCGAACTCTGTTGTAACCTATTACACCCCATAATAAGCACCGAACTCTGTTGTAACCTATTACACCCCATAATAAGCACCGAGCTCTGTTGTAACCTATTACATCCGATAATAAGCACCGAGCTCTGTTGTAACCTATTACACCCCATAATAAGCACCGAGCTCTGTTGTAACCTATTACACCCGATAATAAGCACTGAGCTCTGTTGTAACCTATTACACCCCATAATAAGCACCGAGCTCTGTTGTAACCTATTACACCCCATAATAAGCACCGAGCTCTGTTGTAACCTATTACACCCGATAATAAGCACCGAGCTCTGTTGTAACCTATTACACCCCATAATAAGCACCGAGCTCTGTTGTAACCTATTACACCCCATAATAAGCACCGAGCTCTGTTGTAACCTATTACACCCCATAATAAGCACCGAGCTCTGTTGTAACCTATTACACCCCATAATAAGCACCGAGCTCTGTTGTAACCTATTACACCCCATAATAAGCACCGAGCTCTGTTGTAACCTATTACACCCCATAATAAGCACCGAGCTCTGTTGTAACCTATTACACCCGATAATAAGCACCGAGCTCTGTTGTAACCTATTACATCCCATAATAAGCACCGAGCTCTGTTGTAACCTATTACACCCCATAATAAGCACCGAGCTCTGTTGTAACCTATTACACCCCATAATAAGCACCGAGCTCTGTTGTAACCTATTACACCCCATAATAAGCACCGAGCTCTGTTGTAACCTATTACATCCCATAATAAGCACCGAGCTCTGTTGTAACCTATTACACCCCATAATAAGCACCGAGCTCTGTTGTAACCTATTACACCCCATAATAAGCACCGAGCTCTGTTGTAACCTATTACACCCCATAATAAGCACCGAGCTCTGTTGTAACCTATTACATCCCATAATAAGCACCGAGCTCTGTTGTAACCTATTACACCCCATAATAAGCACCGAGCTCTGTTGTAACCTATTACACCCCATAATAAGCACCGAGCTCTGTTGTAACCTATTACATCCCATAATAAGCACTGAGCTCTGTTGTAACCTATTACATCCCATAATAAGCACCGAGCTCTGTTGTAACCTATTACACCCCATAATAAGCACCGAGCTCTGTTGTAACCTATTACACCCCATAATAAGCACCGAGCTCTGTTGTAACCTATTACACCCCATAATAAGCACCGATCTCTGTTGTAACCTATTACACCCGATAATAAGCACCGAGCTCTGTTGTAACCTATTACACCCCATAATAAGCACCGAGCTCTGTTGTAACCTATTACACCCCATAATAAGCACCGAGCTCTGTTGTAACCTATTACACCCCATAATAAGCACCGAGCTCTGTTGTAACCTATTACACCCCATAATAAGCACCGAGCTCTGTTGTAACCTATTACACCCCATAATAAGCACCGAGCTCTGTTGTAACCTATTACACCCCATAATAAGCACCGAACTCTGTTGTAACCTATTACACCCCATAATAAGCACCGAACTCTGTTGTAACCTATTACACCCCATAATAAGCACCGAGCTCTGTTGTAACCTATTACATCCGATAATAAGCACCGAGCTCTGTTGTAACCTATTACACCCCATAATAAGCACCGAGCTCTGTTGTAACCTATTACACCCCATAATAAGCACCGAACTCTGTTGTAACCTATTACACCCCATAATAAGCACCGAACTCTGTTGTAACCTATTACACCCCATAATAAGCACCGAACTCTGTTGTAACCTATTACACCCCATAATAAGCACCGAGCTCTGTTGTAACCTATTACATCCGATAATAAGCACCGAGCTCTGTTGTAACCTATTACACCCGATAATAAGCACCGAGCTCTGTTGTAACCTATTACACCCCATAATAAGCACCGAGCTCTGTTGTAACCTATTACACCCCATAATAAGCACCGAGCTCTGTTGTAACCTATTACACCCCATAATAAGCACCGAGCTCTGTTGTAACCTATTACACCCGATAATAAGCACCGAGCTCTGTTGTAACCTATTACACCCCATAATAAGCACCGAGCTCTGTTGTAACCTATTACACCCCATAATAAGCACCGAGCTCTGTTGTAACCTATTACACCCCATAATAAGCACCGAGCTCTGTTGTAACCTATTACACCCCATAATAAGCACCGAGCTCTGTTGTAACCTATTACACCCCATAATAAGCACCGAGCTCTGTTGTAACCTATTACACCCCATAATAAGCACCGAGCTCTGTTGTAACCTATTACACCCCATAATAAGCACCGAGCTCTGTTGTAACCTATTACACCCCATAATAAGCACCGAGCTCTGTTGTAACCTATTACACCCCATAATAAGCACCGAGCTCTGTTGTAACCTATTACACCCCATAATAAGCACCGAGCTCTGTTGTAACCTATTACACCCCATAATAAGCACCGAGCTCTGTTGTAACCTATTACACCCCATAATAAGCACCGAGCTCTGTTGTAACCTATTACACCCCATAATAAGCACTGAGCTCTGTTGTAACCTATTACACCCCATAATAAGCACCGAGCTCTGTTGTAACCTATTACATCCCATAATAAGCACTGAGCTCTGTTGTAACCTATTACATCCCATAATAAGCACCGAGCTCTGTTGTAACCTATTACACCCCATAATAAGCACCGAACTCTGTTGTAACCTATTACATCCCATAATAAGCACCGAGCTCTGTTGTAACCTATTACACCCCATAATAAGCACCGAGCTCTGTTGTAACCTATTACACCCCATAATAAGCACCGAGCTCTGTTGTAACCTATTACACCCCATAATAAGCACCGAGCTCTGTTGTAACCTATTACATCCCATAATAAGCACTGAGCTCTGTTGTAACCTATTACATCCCATAATAAGCACCGAGCTCTGTTGTAACCTATTACACCCCATAATAAGCACCGAGCTCTGTTGTAACCTATTACACCCGATAATAAGCACTGAGCTCTGTTGTAACCTATTACATCCCATAATAAGCACCGAGCTCTGTTGTAACCTATTACATCCGATAATAAGCACCGAGCTCTGTTGTAATCTATTACATCCCATAATAAGCACCGAGCTCTGTTGTAACCTATTACACCCCATAATAAGCACCGAGCTCTGTTGTAACCTATTACACCCCATAATAAGCACCGAGCTCTGTTGTAACCTATTACACCCCATAATAAGCACCGAGCTCTGTTGTAACCTATTACACCCCATAATAAGCACCGAACTCTGTTGTAACCTATTACACCCCATAATAAGCACCGAACTCTGTTGTAACCTATTACACCCCATAATAAGCACCGAGCTCTGTTGTAACCTATTACATCCGATAATAAGCACCGAGCTCTGTTGTAACCTATTACACCCCATAATAAGCACCGAGCTCTGTTGTAACCTATTACACCCGATAATAAGCACTGAGCTCTGTTGTAACCTATTACACCCCATAATAAGCACCGAGCTCTGTTGTAACCTATTACACCCCATAATAAGCACCGAGCTCTGTTGTAACCTATTACACCCCATAATAAGCACCGAGCTCTGTTGTAACCTATTACACCCGATAATAAGCACCGAGCTCTGTTGTAACCTATTACACCCCATAATAAGCACCGAGCTCTGTTGTAACCTATTACACCCCATAATAAGCACCGAGCTCTGTTGTAACCTATTACACCCCATAATAAGCACCGAGCTCTGTTGTAACCTATTACACCCCATAATAAGCACCGAGCTCTGTTGTAACCTATTACACCCCATAATAAGCACCGAGCTCTGTTGTAACCTATTACACCCCATAATAAGCACCGAGCTCTGTTGTAACCTATTACACCCGATAATAAGCACCGAGCTCTGTTGTAACCTATTACATCCCATAATAAGCACCGAGCTCTGTTGTAACCTATTACACCCCATAATAAGCACCGAGCTCTGTTGTAACCTATTACACCCCATAATAAGCACCGAGCTCTGTTGTAACCTATTACACCCCATAATAAGCACCGAGCTCTGTTGTAACCTATTACATCCCATAATAAGCACCGAGCTCTGTTGTAACCTATTACACCCCATAATAAGCACCGAGCTCTGTTGTAACCTATTACACCCCATAATAAGCACCGAGCTCTGTTGTAACCTATTACATCCCATAATAAGCACCGAGCTCTGTTGTAACCTATTACACCCCATAATAAGCACCGAGCTCTGTTGTAACCTATTACACCCCATAATAAGCACCGAGCTCTGTTGTAACCTATTACACCCCATAATAAGCACCGAGCTCTGTTGTAACCTATTACACCCCATAATAAGCACCGAGCTCTGTTGTAACCTATTACATCCCATAATAAGCACTGAGCTCTGTTGTAACCTATTACATCCCATAATAAGCACCGAGCTCTGTTGTAACCTATTACACCCCATAATAAGCACCGAGCTCTGTTGTAACCTATTACACCCCATAATAAGCACCGAGCTCTGTTGTAACCTATTACACCCCATAATAAGCACCGATCTCTGTTGTAACCTATTACACCCGATAATAAGCACCGAGCTCTGTTGTAACCTATTACACCCCATAATAAGCACCGAGCTCTGTTGTAACCTATTACACCCCATAATAAGCACTGAGCTCTGTTGTAACCTATTACACCCCATAATAAGCACCGAGCTCTGTTGTAACCTATTACACCCCATAATAAGCACCGAGCTCTGTTGTAACCTATTACACCCCATAATAAGCACCGAACTCTGTTGTAACCTATTACACCCCATAATAAGCACCGAACTCTGTTGTAACCTATTACACCCCATAATAAGCACCGAGCTCTGTTGTAACCTATTACATCCGATAATAAGCACCGAGCTCTGTTGTAACCTATTACATCCGATAATAAGCACCGAGCTCTGTTGTAACCTATTACATCCCATAATAAGCACCGAGCTCTGTTGTAACCTATTACACCCCATAATAAGCACCGAGCTCTGTTGTAACCTATTACACCCCATAATAAGCACCGAGCTCTGTTGTAACCTATTACACCCCATAATAAGCACCGAGCTCTGTTGTAACCTATTACACCCCATAATAAGCACCGAACTCTGTTGTAACCTATTACACCCCATAATAAGCACCGAACTCTGTTGTAACCTATTACACCCCATAATAAGCACCGAGCTCTGTTGTAACCTATTACATCCGATAATAAGCACCGAGCTCTGTTGTAACCTATTACACCCCATAATAAGCACCGAGCTCTGTTGTAACCTATTACACCCGATAATAAGCACTGAGCTCTGTTGTAACCTATTACACCCCATAATAAGCACCGAGCTCTGTTGTAACCTATTACACCCCATAATAAGCACCGAGCTCTGTTGTAACCTATTACACCCGATAATAAGCACCGAGCTCTGTTGTAACCTATTACACCCCATAATAAGCACCGAGCTCTGTTGTAACCTATTACACCCCATAATAAGCACCGAGCTCTGTTGTAACCTATTACACCCCATAATAAGCACCGAGCTCTGTTGTAACCTATTACACCCCATAATAAGCACCGAGCTCTGTTGTAACCTATTACACCCCATAATAAGCACCGAGCTCTGTTGTAACCTATTACACCCGATAATAAGCACCGAGCTCTGTTGTAACCTATTACACCCCATAATAAGCACCGAGCTCTGTTGTAACCTATTACACCCCATAATAAGCACCGAGCTCTGTTGTAACCTATTACACCCCATAATAAGCACCGAACTCTGTTGTAACCTATTACACCCCATAATAAGCACCGAACTCTGTTGTAACCTATTACACCCCATAATAAGCACCGAGCTCTGTTGTAACCTATTACATCCGATAATAAGCACCGAGCTCTGTTGTAACCTATTACATCCGATAATAAGCACCGAGCTCTGTTGTAACCTATTACATCCCATAATAAGCACCGAGCTCTGTTGTAACCTATTACACCCCATAATAAGCACCGAGCTCTGTTGTAACCTATTACACCCCATAATAAGCACCGAGCTCTGTTGTAACCTATTACACCCCATAATAAGCACCGAGCTCTGTTGTAACCTATTACACCCCATAATAAGCACCGAACTCTGTTGTAACCTATTACACCCCATAATAAGCACCGAACTCTGTTGTAACCTATTACACCCCATAATAAGCACCGAGCTCTGTTGTAACCTATTACATCCGATAATAAGCACCGAGCTCTGTTGTAACCTATTACACCCCATAATAAGCACCGAGCTCTGTTGTAACCTATTACACCCGATAATAAGCACTGAGCTCTGTTGTAACCTATTACACCCCATAATAAGCACCGAGCTCTGTTGTAACCTATTACACCCCATAATAAGCACCGAGCTCTGTTGTAACCTATTACACCCGATAATAAGCACCGAGCTCTGTTGTAACCTATTACACCCCATAATAAGCACCGAGCTCTGTTGTAACCTATTACACCCCATAATAAGCACCGAGCTCTGTTGTAACCTATTACACCCCATAATAAGCACCGAGCTCTGTTGTAACCTATTACACCCCATAATAAGCACCGAGCTCTGTTGTAACCTATTACACCCCATAATAAGCACCGAGCTCTGTTGTAACCTATTACACCCGATAATAAGCACCGAGCTCTGTTGTAACCTATTACATCCCATAATAAGCACCGAGCTCTGTTGTAACCTATTACACCCCATAATAAGCACCGAGCTCTGTTGTAACCTATTACACCCCATAATAAGCACCGAGCTCTGTTGTAACCTATTACACCCCATAATAAGCACCGAGCTCTGTTGTAACCTATTACATCCCATAATAAGCACCGAGCTCTGTTGTAACCTATTACACCCCATAATAAGCACCGAGCTCTGTTGTAACCTATTACACCCCATAATAAGCACCGAGCTCTGTTGTAACCTATTACACCCCATAATAAGCACCGAGCTCTGTTGTAACCTATTACATCCCATAATAAGCACCGAGCTCTGTTGTAACCTATTACACCCCATAATAAGCACCGAGCTCTGTTGTAACCTATTACACCCCATAATAAGCACCGAGCTCTGTTGTAACCTATTACATCCCATAATAAGCACTGAGCTCTGTTGTAACCTATTACATCCCATAATAAGCACCGAGCTCTGTTGTAACCTATTACACCCCATAATAAGCACCGAGCTCTGTTGTAACCTATTACACCCCATAATAAGCACCGAGCTCTGTTGTAACCTATTACACCCCATAATAAGCACCGATCTCTGTTGTAACCTATTACACCCGATAATAAGCACCGAGCTCTGTTGTAACCTATTACACCCCATAATAAGCACCGAGCTCTGTTGTAACCTATTACACCCCATAATAAGCACTGAGCTCTGTTGTAACCTATTACACCCCATAATAAGCACCGAGCTCTGTTGTAACCTATTACACCCCATAATAAGCACCGAGCTCTGTTGTAACCTATTACACCCCATAATAAGCACCGAACTCTGTTGTAACCTATTACACCCCATAATAAGCACCGAACTCTGTTGTAACCTATTACACCCCATAATAAGCACCGAGCTCTGTTGTAACCTATTACATCCGATAATAAGCACCGAGCTCTGTTGTAACCTATTACACCCCATAATAAGCACCGAGCTCTGTTGTAACCTATTACACCCGACAATAAGCACTGAGCTCTGTTGTAACCTATTACACCCCATAATAAGCACCGAGCTCTGTTGTAACCTATTACACCCCATAATAAGCACCGAGCTCTGTTGTAACCTATTACACCCCATAATAAGCACCGAGCTCTGTTGTAACCTATTACACCCGATAATAAGCACCGAGCTCTGTTGTAACCTATTACACCCCATAATAAGCACCGAGCTCTGTTGTAACCTATTACACCCCATAATAAGCACCGAGCTCTGTTGTAACCTATTACACCCCATAATAAGCACCGAGCTCTGTTGTAACCTATTACACCCCATAATAAGCACCGAGCTCTGTTGTAACCTATTACACCCCATAATAAGCACCGAGCTCTGTTGTAACCTATTACACCCCATAATAAGCACCGAGCTCTGTTGTAACCTATTACACCCCATAATAAGCACCGAGCTCTGTTTTAACCTATTACACCCCATAATAAGCACCGAGCTCTGTTGTAACCTATTACACCCCATAATAAGCACCGAGCTCTGTTGTAACCTATTACACCCCATAATAAGCACCGAGCTCTGTTGTAACCTATTACACCCCATAATAAGCACCGAGCTCTGTTGTAACCTATTACACCCCATAATAAGCACCGATCTCTGTTGTAACCTATTACACCCGATAATAAGCACCGAGCTCTGTTGTAACCTATTACACCCCATAATAAGCACCGAGCTCTGTTGTAACCTATTACACCCCATAATAAGCACTGAGCTCTGTTGTAACCTATTACACCCCATAATAAGCACCGAGATCTGTTGTAACCTATTACACCCCATAATAAGCACCGAGCTCTGTTGTAACCTATTACACCCCATAATAAGCACCGAACTCTGTTGTAACCTATTACACCCCATAATAAGCACCGAACTCTGTTGTAACCTATTACACCCCATAATAAGCACCGAGCTCTGTTGTAACCTATTACATCCGATAATAAGCACCGAGCTCTGTTGTAACCTATTACACCCCATAATAAGCACCGAGCTCTGTTGTAACCTATTACACCCGATAATAAGCACTGAGCTCTGTTGTAACCTATTACACCCCATAATAAGCACCGAGCTCTGTTGTAACCTATTACACCCCATAATAAGCACCGAGCTCTGTTGTAACCTATTACACCCCATAATAAGCACCGAGCTCTGTTGTAACCTATTACACCCCATAATAAGCACCGAGCTCTGTTGTAACCTATTACACCCCATAATAAGCACCGAGCTCTGTTGTAACCTATTACACCCCATAATAAGCACCGAGCTCTGTTGTAACCTATTACACCCCATAATAAGCACCGAGCTCTGTTGTAACCTATTACACCCCATAATAAGCACCGATCTCTGTTGTAACCTATTACACCCGATAATAAGCACCGAGCTCTGTTGTAACCTATTACACCCCATAATAAGCACCGAGCTCTGTTGTAACCTATTACACCCCATAATAAGCACCGAGCTCTGTTGTAACCTATTACACCCCATAATAAGCACCGAGCTCTGTTGTAACCTATTACACCCCATAATAAGCACCGAACTCTGTTGTAACCTATTACACCCCATAATAAGCACCGAACTCTGTTGTAACCTATTACACCCCATAATAAGCACCGAGCTCTGTTGTAACCTATTACATCCGATAATAAGCACCGAGCTCTGTTGTAACCTATTACACCCCATAATAAGCACCGAGCTCTGTTGTAACCTATTACACCCGATAATAAGCACCGAGCTCTGTTGTAACCTATTACACCCCATAATAAGCACCGAGCTCTGTTGTAACCTATTACACCCCATAATAAGCACCGAGCTCTGTTGTAACCTATTACACCCCATAATAAGCACCGAGCTCTGTTGTAACCTATTACACCCCATAATAAGCACCGAGCTCTGTTGTAACCTATTACACCCCATAATAAGCACCGAGCTCTGTTGTAACCTATTACACCCCATAATAAGCACCGAGCTCTGTTGTAACCTATTACACCCCATAATAAGCACCGAGCTCTGTTGTAACCTATTACACCCCATAATAAGCACCGAGCTCTGTTGTAACCTATTACACCCCATAATAAGCACCGAGCTCTGTTGTAACCTATTACACCCCATAATAAGCACCGAGCTCTGTTGTAACCTATTACACCCCATAATAAGCACCGAGCTCTGTTGTAACCTATTACACCCCATAATAAGCACCGAGCTCTGTTGTAACCTATTACACCCCATAATAAGCACCGAGCTCTGTTGTAACCTATTACACCCCATAATAAGCACCGAGCTCTGTTGTAACCTATTACACCCCATAATAAGCACCGAGCTCTGTTAACAGTACATTTTTTAGGATTTGACATGTTGTGGTCGTTGTCTGCAAAGTTGTTTCCGCGGGTCACAAAAAGCTAAATTAGCATGACACGAGCTGGATTAAATTAGCATGACACGAGCTGGATTAAATTAGCATGACACGAGCTGGATTAAATTAGCATGACACGAGCTGGATTAAATTAGCATGACACGAGCTGGATTAAATTAGCATGACACGAGCTGGATTAAATTAGCATGACACGAGCTGGATTAAATTAGCATGACACGAGCTGGATTAAATTAGCATGACACGAGCTGGATTAAATTAGCATGACACGAGCTGGATTAAATTAGCATGACACGAGCTGGATTAAATTAGCATGACACGAGCTGGATTAAATTAGCATGACACGAGCTGGATTAAATTAGCATGACACGAGCTGGATTAAATTAGCATGACACGAGCTGGATTAAATTAGCATGACAAGAGCTAGATTAAATTAGCGTGACACGAGCTGGATTAAATTAGCGTGACACGAGTTGGATTAAATTAGCATGACAAGAGCTGGATTAAATTAGCGTGACAAGAGCTAGATTAAATTAGCATGACACGAGCTGGATTAAATTAGCGTGACACGAGCTGGATTAAATTAGCGTGACACGAGCTGGATTAAATTAGCATGACACGAGCTGGATTAAATTAGCATGACACGAGCTGGATTAAATTAGCATGACACGAGCTGGATTAAATTAGCATGACACGAGCTGGATTAAATTAGCATGACAAGAGCTAGATTAAATTAGCGTGACACGAGCTGGATTAAATTAGCATGACACGAGCTGGATTAAATTAGCATGACACGAGCTGGATTAAATTAGCATGACACGAGCTGGATTAAATTAGCATGACACGAGCTGGATTAAATTAGCATGACACGAGCTGGATTAAATTAGCATGACACGAGCTGGATTAAATTAGCATGACACGAGCTGGATTAAATTAGCATGACACGAGCTGGATTAAATTAGCATGACACGAGCTGGATTAAATTAGCATGACAAGAGCTAGATTAAATTAGCGTGACACGAGCTGGATTAAATTAGCGTGACACGAGTTGGATTAAATTAGCGTGACAAGAGCTGGATTAAATTAGCGTGACAAGAGCTAGATTAAATTAGCATGACACGAGCTGGATTAAATTAGCGTGACACGAGCTGGATTAAATTAGCATGACACGAGCTGGATTAAATTAGCATGACACGAGCTGGATTAAATTAGCATGACACGAGCTGGATTAAATTAGCATGACACGAGCTGGATTAAATTAGCATGACACGAGCTGGATTAAATTAGCATGACACGAGCTGGATTAAATTAGCATGACACGAGCTGGATTAAATTAGCATGACACGAGCTGGATTAAATTAGCATGACAAGAGCTAGATTAAATTAGCGTGACACGAGCTGGATTAAATTAGCGTGACACGAGTTGGATTAAATTAGCATGACAAGAGCTGGATTAAATTAGCGTGACAAGAGCTAGATTAAATTAGCATGACAAGAGCTGGATTAAATTAGCGTGACAAGAGCTAGATTAAATTAGCATGACACGAGCTGGATTAAATTAGCATGACACGAGCTGGATTAAATTAGCATGACACGAGCTGGATTAAATTAGCATGACACGAGCTGGATTAAATTAGCATGACACGAGCTGGATTAAATTAGCATGACACGAGCTGGATTAAATTAGCATGACACGAGCTGGATTAAATTAGCATGACACGAGCTGGATTAAATTAGCATGACACGAGCTGGATTAAATTAGCATGACACGAGCTGGATTAAATTAGCATGACAAGAGCTAGATTAAATTAGCGTGACACGAGCTGGATTAAATTAGCGTGACACGAGTTGGATTAAATTAGCATGACAAGAGCTGGATTAAATTAGCGTGACAAGAGCTAGATTAAATTAGCATGACAAGAGCTGGATTAAATTAGCGTGACAAGAGCTAGATTAAATTAGCATGACAAGAGCTGGATTAAATTAGCGTGACAAGAGCTAGATTAAATTAGCATGACAAGAGCTGGATTAAATTAGCGTGACAAGAGCTGGATTAAATTAGCGTGACACGAGCTGGATTAAATTAGCATGACAAGAGCTGGATTAAATTAGCATGACACGAGCTGGATTAAATTAGCATGACACGAGCTGGATTAAATTAGCATGACACGAGCTGGATTAAATTAGCATGACACGAGCTGGATTAAATTAGCATGACAAGAGCTAGATTAAATTAGCGTGACACGAGCTGGATTAAATTAGCGTGACACGAGTTGGATTAAATTAGCATGACAAGAGCTGGATTAAATTAGCGTGACAAGAGCTAGATTAAATTAGCATGACAAGAGCTGGATTAAATTAGCGTGACAAGAGCTAGATTAAATTAGCATGACAAGAGCTGGATTAAATTAGCGTGACAAGAGCTAGATTAAATTAGCATGACAAGAGCTGGATTAAATTAGCGTGACAAGAGCTGGATTAAATTAGCGTGACACGAGCTGGATTAAATTAGCATGACAAGAGCTGGATTAAATTAGCGTGACAAGAGCTAGATTAAATTAGCGTGACACGAGCTGGATTAAATTAGCGTGACACGAGTTGGATTAAATTAGCGTGACACGAGCTGGATTAAATTAGCATGACACGAGCTGGATTAAATTAGCATGACACGAGCTGGATTAAATTAGCATGACACGAGCTGGATTAAATTAGCATGACACGAGCTGGATTAAATTAGCATGACACGAGCTGGATTAAATTAGCATGACACGAGCTGGATTAAATTAGCATGACACGAGCTGGATTAAATTAGCATGACACGAGCTGGATTAAATTAGCATGACACGAGCTGGATTAAATTAGCATGACACGAGCTGGATTAAATTAGCATGACACGAGCTGGATTAAATTAGCATGACACGAGCTGGATTAAATTAGCATGACACGAGCTGGATTAAATTAGCATGACACGAGCTGGATTAAATTAGCATGACACGAGCTGGATTAAATTAGCATGACACGAGCTGGATTAAATTAGCATGACACGAGCTGGATTAAATTAGCATGACACGAGCTGGATTAAATTAGCATGACACGAGCTGGATTAAATTAGCATGACACGAGCTGGATTAAATTAGCATGACAAGAGCTAGATTAAATTAGCGTGACACGAGCTGGATTAAATTAGCGTGACACGAGTTGGATTAAATTAGCATGACAAGAGCTGGATTAAATTAGCGTGACAAGAGCTAGATTAAATTAGCATGACAAGAGCTGGATTAAATTAGCGTGACAAGAGCTAGATTAAATTAGCATGACAAGAGCTGGATTAAATTAGCGTGACAAGAGCTAGATTAAATTAGCATGACAAGAGCTGGATTAAATTAGCGTGACAAGAGCTGGATTAAATTAGCGTGACACGAGCTGGATTAAATTAGCATGACAAGAGCTGGATTAAATTAGCGTGACACGAGTTGGATTAAATTAGCATGACACGAGCTGGATTAAATTAGCATGACACGAGCTGGATTAAATTAGCGTGACACGAGTTGGATTAAATTAGCATGACACGAGCTGGATTAAATTAGCGTGACACGAGCTGGATTAAATTAGCATGACACGAGCTGGATTAAATTAGCATGACACGAGCTGGATTAAATTATCATGACACGAGCTGGATTAAATTAGCATGACACGAGCTGGATTAAATGGAAAAGGCTTTGAAATAAAAAGCTCGTGGTACTCTGAGCTACGTTAACTCTACGTTAACACTTCACAGAGATACGCTTCTTTCTTGTGAGTAATCTTTAAAAAACATCAGGAATTACGCATTAATATGAAAGACGTATACTAAAATATTAAAATACCACATGCTGTCTCAAAATCAACGACAAACAACAACAGCATCAACACAAACAACATCAACAGAAACAACATCAACAACAGTGTTGTAACAAGATCATTTTTTATATATATTTTTATTAACCTTTATTTAACGAGGCAAGTCAGTTAAGAACAAATTCTTATTTACAATGACGGACTAGGAACAGTGGGTTAACTGCCTTGTTCAGGGGCAGAACGACAGATTTTTACCTTGTCAGCGCGGGGATTTGATCCAGCAACCTTTCAGTTACTGGCCCAACGCTCTAACCACTAGGCTACCTGCCGCCCCTGAAGGCATATTCCCTGACCGGGAATCGAACCCGGGCCGCGGCGGTGAGAGCGCCGAATCCTAACCAATCATGTAAACAAAGGCCGACGAAATACACCGATCATGTGTCAGATTCAATCAAAGACTCAGAGGTTAGAGGTCAGAAGTGATAGTAGTACCTTGCTTAGAGCATCCTTAGCATCAGCAGCTTCCTCCTCCGCCCTCTCCCTGTCCAGCTGTTCTCTCTGCAGCGCTCCCTGTAGAACATGCAGCTCCATGCGGATACGAGCCTCACGCTCACTGAGATGGGCACTCTCTACCAGGTCAGCCTCCAACCTGTCAATCAAATGGTTTATAAAGCCCGTGTTACATCAACAGTTGTCAAAAAAGTGCTTTACAGTAACTTTACAGTAACTTTACAGTAACCTGGACTAGGTACCGTCTCTGCCTGTCGCTCTCCAGTTCGTTCCTCTGCTCCTCCTCTCTCTCTCTCTCCAGTCTCAGGCGTTCGTTCTCCTTCCTCCTCTCCTCACTCTGTCTCTCTTCTTCCTCCAGCTGACTCCTCAGGGAGCCCACCATCTCTCTCTCACTGACACACAAACAACATCAACATTAACAACAAACAACATCAACAGCAACGAAAACAACAACTTCAACAGCATGTCTTACCTGAGTAACATATCCTGTGTGTCTTACCTGAGTAACATGTCCTGAATGTCTTACCTGAGTAACATGTCCTGAATGTCTTACCTGAGTAACATATCCTGTGTGTCTTACCTGAGTAACATGTCCTGAATGTCTTACCTGAGTAACATGTCCTGAATGTCTTACCTGAGTAACATGTCCTGAATGTCTTACCTGAGTAACATATCCTGTATGTCTTACCTGAGTAACATATCCTGAATGTCTTACCTGAGTAACATGTCCTGTATGTCTTACCTGAGTAACATGTCCTGAATGTCTTACCTGAGTAACATGTCCTGAATGTCTTACCTGAGTAACATGTCCTGTATGTCTTACCTGAGTAACATATCCTGTATGTCTTACCTGAGTAACATATCCTGTATGTCTTACCTGAGTAACATGTCCTGAATGTCTTACCTGAGTAACATGTCCTGAATGTCTTACCTGAGTAACATATCCTGAATGTCTTACCTGAGTAACATGTCCTGAATGTCTTACCTGAGTAACATGTCCTGAATGTCTTACCTGAGTAACATGTCCTGTATGTCTTACCTGAGTAACATGTCCTGTATGTCTTACCTGAGTAACATATCCTGAATGTCTTACCTGAGTAACATGTCCTGAATGTCTTACCTGAGTAACATGTCCTGAATGTCTTACCTGAGTAACATGTCCTGAATGTCTTACCTGAGTAACATGTCCTGAATGTCTTACCTGAGTAACATGTCCTGTATGTCTTACCTGAGTAACATATCCTGAATGTCTTACCTGAGTAACATGTCCTGTATGTCTTACCTGAGTAACATGTCCTGAATGTCTTACCTGAGTAACATGGCCTGTATGTCTTACCTGAGTAACATGGCCTGTATGTCTTACCTGAGTAACATATTCTGTATGTCTTACCTGAGTAACATGGCCTGTATGTCTTACCTGAGTAACATGGCCTGTATGTCTTACCTGAGTAACATGGCCTGTATGTCTTACCTGAGTAACATATTCTGTATGTCTTACCTGAGTAACATATCCTGAATGTCTTACCTGAGTAACATGTCCTGAATGTCTTACCTGAGTAACATATCCTGTATGTCTTACCTGAGTAACATGTCCTGTATGTCTTACCTGAGTAACATGTCCTGAATGTCTGACCTGAGTAACATATTCTGTATGTCTTACCTGAGTAACATATCCTGAATGTCTTACCTGAGTAACATGTCCTGAATGTCTTACCTGAGTAACATGTCCTGAATGTCTTACCTGAGTAACATATCCTGTATGTCTTACCTGAGTAACATATCCTGAATGTCTTACCTGAGTAACATGTCCTGAATGTCTTACCTGAGTAACATGTCCTGTATGTCTTACCTGAGTAACATGGCCTGAATGTCTTACCTGAGTAACATGTCCTGTATGTCTTACCTGAGTAACATGTCCTGTATGTCTTACCTGAGTAACATGTCCTGTATGTCTTACCTGAGTAACATGTCCTGAATGTCTTACCTGAGTAACATGTCCTGAATGTCTTACCTGAGTAACATGTCCTGTATGTCTTACCTGAGTAACATGGCCTGAATGTCTTACCTGAGTAACATATTCTGTATGTCTTACCTGAGTAACATGTCCTGAATGTCTTACCTGAGTAACATATCCTGTATGTCTTACCTGAGTAACATGTCCTGAATGTCTTACCTGAGTAACATATCCTGTATGTCTTACCTGAGTAACATGTCCTGAATGTCTTACCTGAGTAACATATCCTGTATGTCTTACCTGAGTAACATGTCCTGAATGTCTTACCTGAGTAACATGTCCTGAATGTCTTACCTGAGTAACATATCCTGTGTGTCTTACCTGAGTAACATGTCCTGTATGTCTTACCTGAGTAACATATCCTGAATGTCTTACCTGAGTAACATGTCCTGAATGTCTTACCTGAGTAACATGTCCTGAATGTCTTACCTGAGTAACATGTCCTGTATGTCTTACCTGAGTAACATATCCTGAATGTCTTACCTGAGTAACATGTCCTGTATGTCTTACCTGAGTAACATGTCCTGTATGTCTTACCTGAGTAACATATCCTGAATGTCTTACCTGAGTAACATGTCCTGAATGTCTTACCTGAGTAACATGTCCTGAATGTCTTACCTGAGCAACATGTCCTGAATGTCTTACCTGAGTAACATGTCCTGTATGTCTTACCTGAGTAACATGGCCTGAATGTCTTACCTGAGTAACATATTCTGTATGTCTTACCTGAGTAACATGTCCTGAATGTCTTACCTGAGTAACATATCCTGTATGTCTTACCTGAGTAACATGTCCTGAATGTCTTACCTGAGTAACATATCCTGTATGTCTTACCTGAGTAACATGTCCTGAATGTCTTACCTGAGTAACATATCCTGTATGTCTTACCTGAGTAACATGTCCTGAATGTCTTACCTGAGTAACATGTCCTGAATGTCTTACCTGAGTAACATGTCCTGAATGTCTTACCTGAGTAACATGTCCTGTATGTCTTACCTGAGTAACATATCCTGAATGTCTTACCTGAGTAACATGTCCTGTATGTCTTACCTGAGTAACATGTCCTGTATGTCTTACCTGAGTAACATATCCTGAATGTCTTACCTGAGTAACATGTCCTGAATGTCTTACCTGAGTAACATGTCCTGAATGTCTTACCTGAGTAACATGTCCTGTATGTCTTACCTGAGTAACATGTCCTGTATGTCTTACCTGAGTAACATATCCTGAATGTCTTACCTGAGTAACATGTCCTGAATGTCTTACCTGAGTAACATGTCCTGAATGTCTTACCTGAGTAACATGTCCTGTATGTCTTACCTGAGTAACATATCCTGAATGTCTTACCTGAGTAACATGTCCTGTATGTCTTACCTGAGTAACATGCCCTGAATGTCTTACCTGAGTAACATGGCCTGTATGTCTTACCTGAGTAACATGGCCTGTATGTCTTACCTGAGTAACATGGCCTGTATGTCTTACCTGAGTAACATATCCTGTATGTCTTACCTGAGTAACATGTCCTGTATGTCTTACCTGAGTAACATGTCCTGTATGTCTTACCTGAGTAACATGTCCTGAATGTCTTACCTGAGTAACATATCCTGTATGTCTTACCTGAGTAACATATCCTGAATGTCTTACCTGAGTAACATGTCCTGAATGTCTGACCTGAGTAACATATTCTGTATGTCTTACCTGAGTAACATATCCTGAATGTCTTACCTGAGTAACATGTCCTGAATGTCTTACCTGAGTAACATGTCCTGTATGTCTTACCTGAGTAACATGGCCTGAATGTCTTACCTGAGTAACATATCCTGAATGTCTTACCTGAGTAACATATTCTGTATGTCTTACCTGAGTAACATGTCCTGTATGTCTTACCTGAGTAACATGTCCTGAATGTCTTACCTGAGTAACATATTCTGTATGTCTTACCTGAGTAACATGTCCTGAATGTCTTACCTGAGTAACATGTCCTGTATGTCTTACCTGAGTAACATGTCCTGTATGTCTTACCTGAGTAACATATCCTGAATGTCTTACCTGAGTAACATGTCCTGAATGTCTTACCTGAGTAACATGTCCTGAATGTCTTACCTGAGTAACATGTCCTGTATGTCTTACCTGAGTAACATGTCCTGAATGTCTTACCTGAGTAACATGTCCTGAATGTCTTACCTGAGTAACATGTCCTGTATGTCTTACCTGAGTAACATATCCTGAATGTCTTACCTGAGTAACATGTCCTGTATGTCTTACCTGAGTAACATGTCCTGTATGTCTTACCTGAGTAACATATCCTGAATGTCTTACCTGAGTAACATGTCCTGAATGTCTTACCTGAGTAACATGTCCTGAATGTCTTACCTGAGTAACATGTCCTGTATGTCTTACCTGAGTAACATGTCCTGTATGTCTTACCTGAGTAACATGTCCTGAATGTCTTACCTGAGTAACATGTCCTGAATGTCTTACCTGAGTAACATGTCCTGAATGTCTTACCTGAGTAACATATCCTGAATGTCTTACCTGAGTAACATGTCCTGAATGTCTTACCTGAGTAACATGGCCTGTATGTCTTACCTGAGTAACATGTCCTGAATGTCTTACCTGAGTAACATGTCCTGAATGTCTTACCTGAGTAACATGTCCTGAATGTCTTACCTGAGTAACATATCCTAAATGTCTTACCTGAGTAACATGTCCTGAATGTCTTACCTGAGTAACATGGCCTGTATGTCTTACCTGAGTAACATGGCCTGTATGTCTTACCTGAGTAACATGGCCTGTATGTCTTACCTGAGTAACATATCCTGTATGTCTTACCTGAGTAACATGTCCTGAATGTCTTACCTGAGTAACATGTCCTGAATGTCTTACCTGAGTAACATATCCTGAATGTCTTACCTGAGTAACATATCCTGTATGTCTTACCTGAGTAACATATCCTGAATGTCTTACCTGAGTAACATGTCCTGAATGTCTTACCTGAGTAACATATCCTGAATGTCTTACCTGAGTAACATGTCCTGAATGTCTTACCTGAGTAACATGTCCTGTATGTGCGTGAGCTCCTGTCCTTCATGCAGGCTCTGTTTCTGCCTCTCCTCTGTGTCCGTCTCCAGCTGTCTGACTCTCTGTTCCAGCCCTGCCCTCTCCTCGCCCAGCCTCCGCAGGCTCGCCGCAGCCTCCTGAAGGGAAGGGACATGGACACTGGTTGGTTGTTTGTTCTTAACTAGTTCATGGTGAAACAGGAAGAGATATCTTCGCTACTCAGGAGGAAAAACAGGTTGAAATGACATCAGTAGAACACGCTTGGCCTGCTGGGTGCTGTCTTCAAACAGCCTATCAGAACAGCGGGACAGATATACGTCATCAACAGACCTGTACTTCCTGGTGCCGCCACAGCAGGTTGGTCTCAGCCTGGGCCAATACAGCCAGCACCTGGGTGAGCCCTCGAGTCAACAGGTCTGGTCCTAACCAATCACTGGACAGAGACAGAGTAGGGCTACTGCTATTCTGTCCATCCAGACTCTGGGAGCTCAGCACCTTGGACTGGACAAGAGAAACAACCACATTTAAAACAGGCTATTCTAATGGACCAATACAGTGGGCTGGGTGTGTTCATTTATAACATTAAACAGGCTATTCTAATAGACCAATACAGTGGGCTGGGTGTGTTCATTTATAACATTAAACAGGCTATTCTAATAGACCAATACAGTGGGCTGGATGTGTTCATTTATAACATTAAACAGGCTATTCTAATAGACCAATACAGTGGGCTGGGTGGGTTCATTTATAACATTAAACAGGCTATTCTAATAGACCAATACAGTGGGCTGGATGTGTTCATTTATAACATTAAACAGGCTATTCTAATAGACCAATACAGTGGGCTGGGTGGGTTCATTTATAACATTAAACAGGCTATTCTAATAGACCAATACAGTGGGCTGGATGTGTTCATTTATAACATTAAACAGGCTATTCTAATAGACCAATACAGTGGGCTGGATGTGTTCATTTATAACATTAAACAGGCTATTCTAATAGACCAATACAGTGGGCTGGGTGTGTTCATTTATAACATTAAACAGGCTATTCTAATAGACCAATACAGTGGGCTGGATGTGTTCATTTATAACATTAAACAGGCTATTCTAATAGACCAATACAGTGGGCTGGGTGTGTTCATTTATAACATTAAACAGGCTATTCTAATGGACCAATACAGTGGGCTGGGGGGTGTGTTCATTTATAACATTAAACAGGCTATTCTAATAGACCAATACAGTGGGCTGGGTGTGTTCATTTATAACATTAAACAGGCTATTCTAATAGACCAATACAGTGGGCTGGATGTGTTCATTTATAACATTAAACAGGCTATTCTAATAGACCAATACAGTGGGCTGGATGTGTTCATTTATAACATTAAACAGGCTATTCTAATAGACCAATACAGTGGGCTGGGCTGGGTGTGTTCATTTATAACATTAAACAGGCTATTCTAATAGACCAATACAGTGGGCTGGGTGTGTTCATTTATAACATTAAACAGGCTATTCTAATAGACCAATACAGTGGGCTGGGTGTGTTCATTTATAACATTAAACAGGCTATTCTAATAGACCAATACAGTGGGCTGGGTGTGTTCATTTATAACATTAAACAGGCTATTCTAATGGACCAATACAGTGGGCTGAATGTGTTCATTTATAACATTAAACAGGCTATTCTAATAGACCAATACAGTGGGCTGGGCTGGGTGTGTTCATTTATAACATAAAACAGGCTATTCTAATAGACCAATACAGTGGGCTGGGTGTGTTCATTTATAACATTAAACAGGCTATTCTAATAGACCAATACAGTGGGCTGGGTGTGTTCATTTATAACATTAAACAGGCTATTCTAATAGACCAATACAGTGGGCTGGATGTGTTCATTTATAACATTAAACAGGCTATTCTAATAGACCAATACAGTGGGCTGGATGTGTTCATTTATAACATTAAACAGGCTATTCTAATAGACCAATACAGTGGGCTGGGCTGGGTGTGTTCATTTATAACATTAAACAGGCTATTCTAATAGACCAATACAGTGGGCTGGATGTGTTCATTTATAACATTAAACAGGCTATTCTAATAGACCAATACAGTGGGCTGGGGGGGATGTGTTCATTTATAACATTAAACAGGCTATTCTAATGGACCAATACAGTGGGCTGGGTGTGTTCATTTATAACATTAAACAGGCTATTCTAATAGACCAATACAGTGGGCTGGGTGGGTTCATTTATAACATTAAACAGGCTATTCTAATGGACCAATACAGTGGGCTGGGGGGGATGTGTTCATTTATAACATTAAACAGGCTATTCTAATGGACCAATACAGTGGGCTGGGTGTGTTCATTTATAACATTAAACAGGCTATTCTAATAGACCAATACAGTGGGCTGAATGTGTTCATTTATAACATTAAACAGGCTATTCTAATGGACCAATACAGTGGGCTGGGTGTGTTCATTTATAACATTAAACAGGCTATTCTAATAGACCAATACAGTGGGCTGGGTGTGTTCATTTATAACATTAAACAGGCTATTCTAATAGACCAATACAGTGGGCTGGGGGATGTGTTCATTTATAACATTAAACAGGCTATTCTAATGGACCAATACAGTGGGCTGAATGTGTTCATTTATAACATTAAACAGGCTCTTCTAATGGACCAATACAGTGGGCTGGGTGTGTTCATTTATAACATTAAACAGGCTATTCTAATAGACCAATACAGTGGGCTGGATGTGTTCATTTATAACATTAAACAGGCTATTCTAATAGACCAATACAGTGGGCTGGATGTGTTCATTTATAACATTAAACAGGCTATTCTAATAGACCAATACAGTGGGCTGGATGTGTTCATTTATAACATTAAACAGGCTATTCTAATAGACCAATACAGTGGGCTGGATGTGTTCATTTATAACATTAAACAGGCTATTCTAATGGACCAATACAGTGGGCTGGGTGTGTTCATTTATAACATTAAACAGGCTATTCTAATAGACCAATACAGTGGGCTGGGCTGAATGTGTTCATTTATAACATTAAACAGGCTATTCTAATAGACCAATACAGTGGGCTGGATGTGTTCATTTATAACATTAAACAGGCTATTCTAATAGACCAAGACAGTGGGCTGGATGTGTTCATTTATAACATTAAACAGGCTATTCTAATGGACCAATACAGTGGGCTGGGTGTGTTCATTTATAACATTAAACAGGCTATTCTAATGGACCAATACAGTGGGCTGGATGTGTTCATTTATAACATTAAACAGGCTATTCTAATAGACCAATACAGTGGGCTGGGTGTGTTCATTTATAACATTAAACAGGCTATTCTAATAGACCAATACAGTGGGCTGGATGTGTTCATTTATAACATTAAACAGGCTATTCTAATAGACCAATACAGTGGGCTGGGTGTGTTCATTTATAACATTAAACAGGCTATTCTAATAGACCAATACAGTGGGCTGAATGTGTTCATTTATAACATTAAACAGGCTATTCTAATAGACCAATACAGTGGGCTGGGTGTGTTCATTTATAACATTAAACAGGCTATTCTAATAGACCAATACAGTGGGCTGGATGTGTTCATTTATAACATTAAACAGGCTATTCTAATAGACCAATACAGTGGGCTGGATGTGTTCATTTATAACATTAAACAGGCTATTCTAATAGACCAATACAGTGGGCTGGGGGGTGTGTTCATTTCTACGTAGTGTTTTAACTACTGTTCAATGGACTTGCCTTATTCTAAAATGAATGAAATATTTTCTTAGTTTTTTTACAGACAATATCCCATAATCACAATGAGAAAAACGTTTTTAAAATAATTTTAGCAAATGTATTAAAAATAAAAAACAGAAATACCATATTTACATAAGTATTCAGACCCTTTGCTATGAGACTTGAAATTGAGCTCAGGTGCTTCCTGTTTCCGTTGATCATCCTTGAGACGTTTCTACAACTTGATTGGAGTCCACCTGTGGTAAATTCAATTGATTGGACATGATTTGGAAAGGCACACACGTGTCTATATAAGGTCCCACAGTTGACAGTGCATGTCAGAGCAAAAACCAAGCCATGAGGTCGAAGGAAATGTCCGTAGAGCTCCGAGACAGAATTGTGTCGAAGCAAGACAAGACAACGGAGGAGTGGCTTCGGGACAAGTCTCTGAATGTCCTTGAGTGGCCCAGCCAGAGCCCGGACTTGAACCCGATCGAACATCTCTGGAGAGACCTGAAAATAGCCATGCAGCAACGCTCCCCATCCAACCTGACAGAGCTTGAGAGGATCTGCAGAGAAGAATGGGAGAAACTCCCCAAATAGAGGGGTGCCAAGCTTGTAGCATCATACCCAAGAAGACTGGAGGCTGTAATCGCTGCCAAAGGTGTTTCAACAAAGTACTGAGTAAATGATCTGAATACTTATGTAAATGTGATATTTCATTTTTTGTATTTTTATAAATTATCAGAAATGTATAAAAACCTTGTTTCACTTTGTCATTATGGAGTATTGTCTGTAGACTGATAAAGGAAAACAAAGGTTTAATTCATTTTAGAATAAGTCTGTAACGTAACAAAATGTTGAAAATGTCAAGGGGTCTGAATACTTCCCAAATGCACCGAATATTCTGATCTGAGTGGTCAGTCTTACCAGTTTTAGAACAGCCTGACAGACCTGTATATTCTGATCTGAGTGGTCAGTCTTACCAGTTTTAGAACAGCCTGACAGACCTGTATATTCTGATCTGAGTGGTCAGTCTTACCAGTTTTAGAACAGCCTGACAGACCTGTATATTCTGATCTGAGTGGTCAGTCTTACCAGTTTTAGAACAGCCTGACAGACCTGTATATTCTGATCTGAGTGGTCAGTCTTACCAGTTTTAGAACAGCCTGACAGACCTGTATATTCTGATCTGAGTGGTCAGTCTTACCAGTTTTAGAACAGCCTGACAGACCTGTATATTCTGATCTGAGTGGTCAGTCTTACCAGTTTTAGAACGCCCTGATAGACACACTCTAGAGTTCTCTCTGTGTTTGTCTGTCTCTCCTTTTCTCTCTCCTCTTTCTTCTCCAAAGCCATCCCTCGCTCCATCTTCCTCTCCTCCTCCAGTCCTTCTATCTTTTGATCCTGAATGGTACGAGATAACTCTGAGATCCTGTGGAAGCAGAGAGGAGGACGGTTGGAGGAGTGCAGAAACAACCCTGTCTACCTCCAGACAATGACAAACAGGATGTATCATGTCTGAGGCAGAGACAAAGGCTGTGTCGCAAATTACACCCTGGTCAAAGGGAGAGCCCCCCGGTCAAAGGGAGAGCCCCCCGGTCAAAGGGAGAGCCCCCCGGTCAAAGGGAGAGCCCCCCGGTCAAAGGGAGAGCCCCCTGGTCAAAGGGAGAGCCCCCCGGTCAAAGGGAGAGCCCCCTGGTCAAAGGGAGAGCCCCCCGGTCAAAGGGAGAGCCCCCCGGTCAAAGGGAGAGCCCCCCGGTCAAAGGGAGAGCCCCCCCGGTCAAAGGGAGAGCCCCCCGGTCAAAGGGAGAGCCCCCCGGTCAAAGGGAGAGCCCCCCGGTCAAAGGGAGAGCCCCCCGGTCAAAGGGAGAGCCCCCCCGGTCAAAGGGAGAGCCCCCCGGTCAAAGGGAGAGCCCCCCGGTCAAAGGGAGAGCCCCCCGGTCAAAGGGAGAGCCCCCCCGGTCAAAGGGAGAGCCCCCCGGTCAAAGGGAGAGCCCCCCCCGGTCAAAGGGAGAGCCCCCCCCGGTCAAAGGGAGAGCCCCCCGGTCAAAGGGAGAGCCCCCCGGTCAAAGGGAGAGCCCCCCGGTCAAAGGGAGAGCCCCCCGGTCAAAGGGAGAGCCCCCTGGTCAAAGGGAGAGCCCCCCCGGTCAAAGGGAGAGCCCCCCGGTCAAAGGGAGAGCCCCCCGGTCAAAGGGAGAGCCCCCCGGTCAAAGGGAGAGCCCCCTGGTCAAAGGGAGAGCCCCCTGGTCAAAGGGAGAGCCCCCCGGTCAAAGGGAGAGCCCCCCGGTCAAAGGGAGAGCACTATATAGGGAATAATGTGCCATTTGGGACAGATCCAAAGCAGTGAGTATTGTTCTCAGATGGTGGTGAAGGCAGGGTGTCCCCTTTAGGACTGGAGTAAGCTTTTAGTCTGACCTGTTATTCAGATGCAGGGTCTCAGCTTCATAGAGGGCTCTGAGCTCTGTCAGCTCCCTCTCTCTCTCCTTCTCTCTCTCCTCTCTCTCCCTCTCTCTCTCCTCTCTCTCCCTCTCTCTCTCCTTCTGGTCGTGGTCCAGATCCTGCAAGGAGAGAGGGCCTAGGGTGGAGGAGAGAGGAGGTGAGCCCGGGGTGGAGGAGTGGGGTGGGGCGGAGGCAGAGCGGGGAGCAGGAAGGAGATTGGTTGTAGGGTCACTGGGACGTAGAGATAGAGACACCACTGAACCACAGTGGGAGAGGAGAGAGGAAGACAGACGAGAGAACTCAGCTCTAAGCTCCCAGAGGTCCCTGTGGATGGGACAAACAACAATTATTATCAACTGGACTATATAGCAGAAGTACGTCCAGAATGGCACTCTAATCCCTATACAGTGCACTACTTTAGACCAGAGCCACAGGGCTCTTTTAACCAGAGCTCTAGTCAAAAGTAGTGCACTATATAGGGAGTAGGGTGCCACTTCAGACACAACCGTAGAGATAGAGTTTTGAAGATACTGGTTTGAAATGTTTTCCAGGCATCAGTTTACCTGTCAGTGGCAGTCTTCATGGTGTGACAGTGTCGTCTCAGAGTGACCACATCTCCCCATATGGACATCAGATGACCCTGCCCCCGGTCTACATGACCGGTCAGTCGCTGAAGAAGGAAAGAAAGAAAAGAGGGGACGAGAGACAGGAAGAAGAGATGGTCTGCATGATGAAACAGCTCCAGTAATTTAGGAAACATGAAACAAGAATGAAACACGTCTCCTATTCAGTCTGTCAATCAGTCTACCTCCTTCTCTTTCTGCCACTCCATCTCCCTCAGTCCCGCCTCCTCCACGGCTTTGGACCAATCAGTAGTCAGTTTGCAAAGGTCCTCTCTCAGTGCTTCATTTACCTGGCCTGATTGGCTGAGCTGGCCACGAAGGAGAGAGTTCAGATCTGCCAGCCCTACACTCCTGCTCACCCAAACACACCAAACACACCCAACACACCCAACACACCCACACACACCCAAACACACCCAACACACCCAAACACACCCAAACACACCCAAACACACCCAAACACACCCAACACACCCAACACACCCAACACACCCAAACACACCCAAACACACCCAAACACACCCAAACACACCAAAACACACCCAACACACCCAACACACCCAACACACCCAAACACACCCAAACACACCCAAACACACCCAAACACACCCAAACACACCCAAACACACCCAAACACACCCAAACACACCCAAAGGGAATTAAGCGTCACCATCTTGTCAAGGTACCTTATTATATTGATTGTGTCTTAACAAAAAATATATACAGTATATAGTTGTTTTTCGTGGGTGGGGGTTACAGGTACTATATACAAATTCCTATAATTTAATAGGCAGTTCATATCATATTTACATGTGAGCTGCCACTCGAAAAGAAACAAAACATTTAGGAAAAGGACATAAATACAAGTTGAAAAAGTTTAACCCAGTCAGTATATAACAAACCCGCTTTGGTCCGTGTGGACCTATTTGGGTTCTAGAGATGAACAGTTTAATGTCGGTATTTATCCAACATAGGAGGCGAGTGAGAACACGGGGAACACGGCGAGTGAGAACACGGGGAACACGGCGAGTGAGAACACGGGGAACACGGCGAGTGAGAACACGGGGAACACGGCGAGTGAGAACACGGGGTGGCTTTCTTACCTTTCGTAATAAAAGCTAAATTAGTGATATATTCACATCTCTCCCAAATGAAGAAGCAGGAGAATATTTCATTGATTCATTTGGGTTCTGATTGTAATTCCCCAGTTTCAGATTCAATAGTTGCTATATCAGTTAATTGATCATTACTGCGTAGCTTGCTGGCCAGTAAACGACTGGGACGATTACCATGGAAGTAACGGTTGAGTCTAGCTCCATGGATGGCACATTCTGCTCTCTGTCTTTTCAATAAATGAAGTTGTGTCTTAACTTTGGAAAGACGAACAGCTACCTGGTCTGATAAGAGTGTTTGTTGACAACGCTCTAACTCAGTTAACAACATTTCCAACTCTGACATTTTCTTTAATTGTGATTTATTCAACCCAGACGCAGTTCGAGCTTCTGTGTCTGTTTAACACAAATTGTCAGACATGATGTGTCCCACACCCACCTCTGCTGTTCCTCCTCCAGCCTGATGAGGGCGCTCTCTAAGGAGTCACTGTGCTCATTCCTGATCCTCCTCTGCACAACAACAGAAGAAGACAAACCCTAAATTACCTGATATCACAGATGATCCATTATACTGACCTGATACTGTAGTGGCTGCTCTAACAATGGAAAAAATGATTTACAAAATGGAAGGCAGTCGGGAGGAGGCGAGATCAGGTGGGACCATTCTAGCCAATGAGAGAGCAGATATAGGTGTGAACAACAGGCACAATGGATTCCACTAGTTACCACAGCCACAAATTCAAAATGGCTACATCATAAAAAGTCATGAAAACAAACATTTGCTTGTGTAACTATGTGTTGTTGTATGTGTCGAACTGCTTTGCTTTATCTTGGCCAGGTCGCAATTGTAAATGAGAACGTGTTCTCAATTTGCCTACCTGGTTAAATAAAGGTTAAATAAAAAAAATAAAAAAAACAAAAATTGTAGGTCTTAATTTAAGGTTCGGCGTAAGGTTAGCAGTGTGGTTAGGGTTTAAAATCACATTTTAAGAAAATACATTGTAGAAATAGCATGGGTTTCTGACTGTGTGTCTGTGGTACCTAGTGACGACCAGGCACAACGCAGATATAAAGTGTTTTCAAGATGTCACAATTCCTACTTATATCAGTACACTCGTAACAACCTAATCATTACAAAACTTATATTCAATCAAATAAGCCACACATAGCAAATAAGCTATTAATTTTAAACAAATTCGATACTCTCTCATCTTATCGCTTGGTGAGCGAAACAACGCCACCTGCTGGAAAAGACAGATTTTGTTTTATCCCACTCGTGTCGCCTCTTCCTCTCTGCTGACATGCAGATTCAATTAACTACAGCTTCATCAAGAACTCCCTTGAAAAAGAGATATCTTCATGGGTTTGACCTGGTTAAATAAAGTATTCATCAAATGATAGATTTCCCTCTAACCTCGCGTTTCAGGAGCTCCCTTTCTTCAGTCTTCACCTGGTATTCCAAACCCTGACAGCGATCCCGGTATTCCAGCACCTGACAACAGACCGTATGATCACAGTGTAAACAAGAGAGCAACAATTATTTTCATGGCCATGTTTAAGAGCGTCAATTCTGCTCGGTTGCTGATCATTGACTGATAACTTTATGCTCTTAAAACATCGCCATATACAAGTCCATTATAGCCCCACAGCGCCAACCCTTTAAACCCTGACCTTGTTCTGCAGTTTGTGGATGAGTAGAGCCTGCCGGGCCTCCCTCTCTCTGCCATCTCGCATCTTCCTTCTCAACTCACTGTCCAGACGCAGAGGAACACACAGGGACGGGTCCAGGGACTGGGACAGCTAACCAGGGGGGCAGAGACAGAGAGTTAGTTACACTACCGTTCAAAAAGTTTGGGGTTACTTAGAAAATGTCCTTGTTTTTTAAAGAAAAGTACACGTTTTTGTCAATTAAAATAACACCAAATTGATTAGAAATACAGTGTAGACATTGTTAATGTTGTAAATGACTATTTTAGCTGGAAATGGTGGATTTTTTATGGAATATCTACATAGGTGTACAGAGGCCCATTATCAGCAACCATCACTCCTGTGTTCCAATGGCACGTTGTGTTAGCTAATCCAAGTTTATCATTTTAAAAGGCTAATTGATCATATAAAACCCTTTTGCAATTATGTTAGCACAGCTGAAAACTGTTGTGCTTATTTAAGAAGCAATAAAACTGGCCTTCTTTAGACTAGTTGAGGATCTGGAGCATCAGCATTTGTGGGTTCGATTACAGGCTCAAAATGGCCAGAAACAAAGACCTTTCTTCTGAAACTCTTCAGTCTATTCTTGTTCTGAGAAAGGAAGGCTATTCCATGCGAGAAATTGCCAAGAAACTGAAGATCTCGTACAACGCTGTGTACTACTCCCTTCACAGAACAGCGCAAACTGGCCCTAACCAGAATAGAAAGAGGAGTGGGAGGCCCCGGTGCACAACTGAGCAAGAAGACAAGTACATTAGAGTGTCTAGTTTGAGAAACAGATGCCTCACAAGTCCTCAACTGGCAGCTTCATTAAATAGTACCCACAAAACACGTCTCAACGTCAACAGAGAAAAAGGCGACTCCGGGATGCTGACCTTCTAGGCAGAGTTGCAAAGAAAAAGCCATATCTCAGACTGGCCAATAAAAATAAAAGATTAAGACGGGCAAAAGAACAGACACTGGACAGAGGAAGATTGGAAAAAAGTGTTATGGACAGAGGAATCTAAGTTTGAGGTGTTCGGATCACAAAAAAGAACATTCGTGAGACTCCATCTGTGAAGTATGGTGGAGGCAATGTGATGGTCTGGGGGTGCTTTGGTGGTGGTAATGTGGGAGATTTGTACAGGGTAAAAGGGATCTTGCCATACCCTGTGGACGGCGCTTAATTGGAGCCAATTTCCTCTTACAACAGGACAATGACCCAAAGCACAGCTCCAAACTATGCAATGACTATTTAGGGAAGAAGCAGTCAGCTGGTATTCTGTCTATAATGGAGTCACCAGATCTCAACCCTATTGAGCTGTTATGGGAGCAGCTTGACCGTATGGTACGTAAGAAGTGCCCATCAAGCCAATCCAACTTGTGGGAGGTGCTTCAGGAAGCATGGGGTGAAATCTCTTCAGATTACCTGAACAAATAGACAACTAGAATGCCAAAGGTCTGCCAGGCTGTAATTGCTGCAAATGGAGGATTCTTTGACGAAAGCCACGTTTGAAGGACACCATTATTTCAATTAAAAATCATTATTTATAACCTTGTCAACGTTTAAAATATATTTCCTATTCATTTTGTAACTCATTTCATGTATGTTTTCATGGAAAACAAGGAAATTTCTAAGTGACCCCAAACTTTTGAACTGTAGTGTATATGAGGCT
Organism: Salvelinus alpinus; assembly: GCF_045679555.1. Taxonomy (NCBI): domain Eukaryota; kingdom Metazoa; phylum Chordata; class Actinopteri; order Salmoniformes; family Salmonidae; genus Salvelinus; species Salvelinus alpinus. The sequence goes on along the minus strand of NC_092105.1, from coordinate 1,367,777 downwards.
GTTGTGTATTGGTAAATGGATTGAAAGAAAGTAGGGCTGTCCCTGACTAAAACAAATCTTGGTCGACCGAAAGTTGTCTGTTCAAAATATTTAAACAAGTATTTTTCCATATGTACACACACCCTATGCGTTTTAAATCAAATCAACTATATGCATTGAGCTTGTCTGATGCTTTAAGGTTTGATGAAATGGGACAAATGCCTCAAGAGGATGCCAGAGATCTAGATAACCAGAAGAGAAAATCCTTAACCCAACTATTCTCCTCTCACTTTCTCAGATTGTAATTTAAATGGATTTTTATTTGGATTTCATGTAATAGACATACACAAAATAGTCCAAATTGGTGAAGGGAAATGAACAAAATAACTTGTTACAAATTGTGGTGCGTGCATATGTATTCAACCTCTTTGCTATGAAGCCCCCAAATAAGTTCTGGTGCAACCAATTACCTTCAGAAGTCTCATAATTAGTTAAATAAAGTTCACCTGTGTGCAATTTAAGTGTCACATGATCTCAGTATATATACACCTGTTCTGAAAGGCCCCAAAGTCTGCAACACCACTAAACAAGGGGCACCACCAAGCAAACGGCACCATGAAGACCAAGGAGCTCTCCAAACAGGTCAGGGACAACGTTGTGGAGAAGGACAGATCGGGGTTGGGTTATAAAAAAATATCAGAAACTTTGAACATCCCACGGAGCACCATTAAATCCATTATAAAAAAAATGGTAAGAATATGGCACCACAACAAACCTGCCAAGAGGGCCGCCCACCAAAACTCATGGACCAGGCAAGGAGGGCATTAATCAGAGAGGCAACAAAGAGACCAAAGATAACCCTGAAGGAGCTGCAAAGCTCCACGGTGGAGATTGGAGTATCTGTCCATAGGACCACTTTAAGCCGTACACTCAACAGAGCTGGGCTTTACGGAAGAGTGACCAGAAAAAAGCCATTGCTTAAAGAAAACAAATAACATGTTTGTTGTTCGCCAAAAGGCACGTGGGAAACTCCCCAAACATATGGAAGAAGGTACTCTGGTCAGATGAGACTAAAATTGAGCTTTTTGGCCATCAAGGAAAACGCTATGTCTGGCACAAACCCAACACCTCTCATCACCCCGAGAACCCTATCCCCACAGTGAAGCATGGTGGTGGCAGCATCATGCTGTGGGATGTTTTTCCTCAGCAGGGACTGGGAAACTGGTCAGAATATGTATTTCAAGGCCTACCTTCAAACTCAGTGCCTCTTTGCTTGACATCATGGGAAAATCAAAAGAAATCAGCCAAGACCTCAGAATTAAATTGTAGACCTCCACAAGTCTGGTTCATCCTTGGGAGCAATTTCCAAATGCCTGAAGGTACCACGTTCAACTGTACAAACAATAGTACGCAAGTATAAACACCATGGGACCACGCATCCGTCATATCGCTCAGGAAGGAGACGCGTTCTGTCTCCTAGAGATGAACGTACTTTGGTGCAAAAGGTGCAAATCAATCCAGGAACAGCAGCAAATGACCTTGAGAAGATGCTGGAGGAAACGGGTACAAAAGTATCTATATCCACAGTAAAACGAGTCCTATATCGACATAACCTGAAAGGCCGCTCAGCAAGGAAGAAGCCACTCCTCCAAAACCGTCATAAAAAATGCCAGACTATGGTTTGCAACTGCACATGGGGACAAAGATCGTACTTTTTGGAGAAATGTCCTCTGGTCTGATGAAACAAACATAGAACTGTTTGGCCATAATGACCATCGTTATGTTTGGAGGAAAAAGGGGGAGACTTGCAAGCCGAAGAACACCATCCCAACTGTGAAGCACGGGGGTGGCAGCATCATGTTGTGGGGGTGCTTTGCTGCTGGAGGGACTGGTGCACTTCACAAAATAGATGGCATCATGAGGCAGGAAAATTATGTGGATATATTGAAGCAACATCTCAAGACATCAGTCAGGAAGTTAAAGCTTGGTCACAAATGGGTCTTCCAAATGGACAACTATCCCAAACTTACTTTCAAAGTATTGAAAAATGGCTTAAGGACAACAAAGTCAAGGTATTGGAGTGGCCATCACAAAGCCCTGACCTCAATCCTATAGAGAATTTGTGGGCAGAACTGAAAAAGCGTGTGCGATTAAGGAGGCCTACAAAGCTGACTCAGTTACACCAGCTCTGTCAGGAGGAATGGGCCAAAATTCACCCAACTTATTGTGTGAAGCTTGTGGAAGGCTACCCAAAACGTTTGACCCAAGTTAAACCATTTAAAGGCAATGCTACCAAATACTAATTGAGTGCATGTAAACTTCTGACCCACTGGGAATGTGATGAAATAAAAGCTGAAATAAATCATTCTCTCTACTATTATTCTGACATTTCAAATTATTAAAATAAAGTGGTGATCCTAACTGACCTAAGAGGGAATTTTTACTAGAATTAAATGTCAGGAATTGTAAAAAACTGAGTTTAAATGTAAATGTAACAGTGTTGAGGTCTGGTCCCGCAAGACTAGAATACAGTGTTGAGGTCTGGTCCCGCAAGACTAGAATACAGTGTTGAGGTCTGGTCCAGCAAGACTAGAATACAGTGTTGAGGTCTGGTCCAGCAAGACTAGAATACAGTGTTGAGGTCTGGTCCAGCAAGACTAGAATACAGTGTTGAGGTCTGGTTCCGCAAGACTAGAATACAGTGTTGAGGTCTGGTTCCCAAGACTAGAATACAGTGTTGAGGTCTGGTCCCGCAAGACTAGAACACAGTGTTGAGGTCTGGTTCCGCAAGACTAGAATACAGTGTTGAGGTCTGGTCCAGCAAGACTAGAATACAGTGTTGAGGTCTGGTCCCGCAAGACTAGAATACAGTGTTGAGGTCTGGTCCCGCAAGACTAGAATACAGTGTTGAGGTCTGGTCCCGCAAGACTAGAATACAGTGTTGAGGTCTGGTCCAGCAAGACTAGAATACAGTGTTGAGGTCTGGTCCCGCAAGACTAGAATACAGTGTTGAGGTCTGGTCCCGCAAGACTAGAATACAGTGTTGAGGTCTGGTCCCGCAAGACTAGAATACAGTGTTGAGGTTTGGTCCCGCAAGACTAGAATACAGTGTTGAGGTCTGGTCCCGCAAGACTAGAATACAGTGTTGAGGTCTGGTCCCGCAAGACTAGAATACAGTGTTTACAGTGTTGAGGTCTGGTCCCGCAAGACTAGAATACAGTGTTGAGGTCTGGTCCCGCAAGACTAGAATACAGTGTTGAGGTCTGGTCCCGCAAGACTAGAATACAGTGTTGAGGTCTGGTCCCGCAAGACTAGAATACAGTGTTGAGGTCTGGTTCCCAAGACTAGAATACAGTGTTGAGGTCTGGTCCCGCAAGACTAGAATACAGTGTTGAGGTCTGGTTCCGCAAGACTAGAATACAGTGTTGAGGTCTGGTCCCGCAAGACTAGAATACAGTGTTGCCTGGGGAGGTGGGGACTCACCCTGTCTGTGAGGGCCTGGGGAGGTGGGGACTCACCCTGTCTGTGAGGGCCTGGGGACTCACCCTGTCTGTGAGGGCCTGGGGAGGTGGGGACTCACCCTGTCTGTGAGGGCCTGGGGAGGTGGGGACTCACCCTGTCTGTGAGGGCCTGGGGACTCACCCTGTCTGTGAGGGCCTGGGGAGGTGGGGACTCACCCTGTCTGTGAGGGCCTGGGGAGGTGGGGACTCACCCTGTCTGTGAGGGCCTGGGGAGGTGGGGACTCACCCTGTCTGTGAGGGCCTGGGGAGGTGGGGACTCACCCTGTCTGTGAGGGCCTGGGGAGGTGGGGACTCACCCTGTCTGTGAGGGCCTGGGGAGGTGGGGACTCACCCTGTCTGTGAGGGCCTGGGGAGGTGGGGACTCACCCTGTCTGTGAGGGCCTGGGGAGGTGGGGACTCACCCTGTCTGTGAGGGCCTGGGGACTCACCCTGTCTGTGAGGGCCTGGGGAGGTGGGGACTCACCCTGTCTGTGAGGGCCTGGGGAGGTGGGGACTCACCCTGTCTGTGAGGGCCTGGGGAGGTGGGGACTCACCCTGTCTGTGAGGGCCTGGGGACTCACCCTGTCTGTGAGGGCCTGGGGAGGTGGGGACTCACCCTGTCTGTGAGGGCCTGGGGAGGTGGGGACTCACCCTGTCTGTGAGGGCCTGGGGACTCACCCTGTCTGTGAGGGCCTGGGGAGGTGGGGACTCACCCTGTCTGTGAGGGCCTGGGGAGGTGGGGACTCACCCTGTCTGTGAGGGCCTGGGGAGGTGGGGACTCACCCTGTCTGTGAGGGCCTGGGGAGGTGGGGACTCACCCTGTCTGTGAGGGCCTGGGCACGTGACTCCAGCTCCTGTCTCTCAGCGTGACTCTCAGCCAGCTCATTCTGCAGGCGAGACACCTCCGCCCTCAGCTCCGCCCTTTCCTCCTTCCAGCCATCCAACAGCGCCGACTCCATCCTGGTCCTGGGCACTCAACACGCCCAATCCTGGGCACTCAACACGCCCAAGAGACTCAGGAAGCTGGGGAGGAATTACAAGTCAAACCCCCCTCACATCACTTAGGATGCATCATGGTCCACACACACCAACACAGTCATGAAGAAGGCAAGCGGTACCAATGCACCAAGTCTGGGACCAACAGGACCCTGAACAGCTTCTACCCCCAAGCCTTTAGTCTGCTAAATAGTTAGTTCAATAGTTATCCAAACAGCTACCCGGACTGTCTGCATTGACCCTTTCTGCACCAACTCTTATGACTCATCACATACGCTGCTGCTACTGTTTATTACCTATCCTGTTGCCTAGTCACTTTATTCCTAGTTATTTGTACATATCTACCTCAATTACCTAGTACCCCTGCACATCGACTCAGTACTGGTACCCTGTTTATACAGCCATGTTATCGTTACTCATTGACTCAGTACTGGTACCCTGTTTATACAGCCATGTTATCGTTAATCATTGACTCGGTACTGGTACCGGTACCCTGTTTATACAGCCATGTTATCGTTACTCATTGACTCAGTACTGGTACCCTGTTTATACAGCCATGTTATCGTTACTCATTGACTCAGTACTGGTACCCTGTTTATACAGCCATGTTATCGTTACTCATTGACTCAGTACTGGTACCCTGTTTATACAGCCATGTTATCGTTAATCATTGACTCGGTACTGGTACTGGTACCCTGTTTATACAGCCATGTTATCGTTAATCATTGACTCGGTACCGGTACCCTGTTTATACAGCCATGTTATCGTTACTCATTGACTCAGTACTGGTACTGGTACCCTGTTTATACAGCCATGTTATCGTTAATCATTGACTCGGTACCGGTACCCTGTTTATACAGCCATGTTATCGTTAATCATTGACTCAGTACTGGTACCCTGTTTATACAGCCATGTTATCGTTACTCATTGACTCAGTACTGGTACCCTGTTTATACAGCCATGTTATCGTTAATCATTGACTCGGTACTGGTACCGGTACCCTGTTTATACAGCCATGTTATCGTTAATCATTGACTCGGTACTGGTACTGGTACCCTGTTTATACAGCCATGTTATCGTTACTCATTGACTCGGTACTGGTACCGGTACCCTGTTTATACAGCCATGTTATCGTTACTCATTGACTCGGTACTGGTACTGGTACCCTGTTTATACAGCCATGTTATCGTTACTCATTGACTCGGTACTGGTACCCTGTTTATACAGCCATGTTATCGTTAATCATTGACTCAGTACTGGTACCCTGTTTATACAGCCATGTTATCGTTAATCATTGACTCGGTACTGGTACTGGTACCCTGTGTATACAGCCATGTTATCGTTACTCATTGACTCGGTACTGGTACCCTGTTTATACAGCCATGTTATCGTTAATCATTGACTCGGTACTGGTACTGGTACCCTGTTTATACAGCCATGTTATCGTTACTCATTGACTCGGTACTGGTACCGGTACCCTGTTTATACAGCCATGTTATCGTTAATCATTGACTCAGTACTGGTACCCTGTTTATACAGCCATGTTATCGTTAATCATTGACTCAGTACTGGTACCATGTTTATACAGCCAAGTTATCGTTACTCATTGACTCGGTACTGGTACCCTGTTTATACAGCCATGTTATCGTTAATCATTGACTCGGTACCGGTACCCTGTTTATACAGCCATGTTATCGTTACTCATTGACTCGGTACTGGTACTGGTACCCTGTTTATACAGCCATGTTATCGTTAATCATTGACTCGGTACTGGTACCCTGTTTATACAGCCATGTTATCGTTAATCATTGACTCGGTACTGGTACCCTGTGTATACAGCCATGTTATCGTTAATCATTGACTCGGTACTGGTACTGGTACCCTGTGTATACAGCCATGTTATTGTTACTCATTGACTCGGTACTGGTACCCTGTGTATACAGCCATGTTATCGTTAATCATTGACTCGGTACTGGTACTGGTACCCTGTGTATACAGCCATGTTATCGTTAATCATTGACTCGGTACTGGTACTGGTACCCTGTTTATACAGCCATGTTATCGTTACTCATTGTGTATTTATTATTACGTGTTTTACTATTAAATATTACTATTAGAGGTCGACCGATTAATCGGGAATGGCCGATTAATTAGGGCCGATTTCAAGTTTTCATAACAATCGGTATTTTTGGACACCGATTTGGCCGATTTCTTTTTCTTTTTCTTTTTTTACACCTTTATTTAATCTTTATTTAACGAGGCAAGTCAGTTAAGAACACATTCTTATTTACAATGACGGCCTAGGAACGGTGGGTTAACTGCCTCGTCCAGGGGCAGAATGACAGATTTTTACCTTGTCAGCTCGGGGGATTCAATCTTGCAACCTTACAGTTAACTAGTCCAACGCTCTAACCACCTGATTACATTGCACTCCACGAGGAGCCCGCCTGTTACGCGAATGCAGTAAGAAGCCAAGGTAAGTTGCTAGCTAGCATTAAACTTATCTTATAAAAAACAATCAATCAATCATAATCACTAGTTAACCACACATGGTTGATGTTATTACTAGTTTATCTAGCGTGTCCTGCGTTGCATATAATCGTATCGTTGCTCCAACGTGTACCTAACCATAAACATCACTGCCTTTCTTAAAATCAATACACAGAAGAATATATTTTTAAATCTGCATATTTAGCTAAAAGAAATCCAGGTTAGCAGGCAATATTAACCAGGTGAAATTGTGTCACTTCTCTTGCGTTCATTGCACGCAGAGTCAGGGTATATGCAACAGTTCTGAATTTTACGTAATTATGACATAACATTGAAGGTTGTGCAATGTAACAGGAATATTTAGACTTATGGATGCCACCCGTTAGATAAAATACGGAACGGTTCCGTATTTCACTGAAAGAATAAACGTCTTGTTTTCGAGATGATAGTTTCCAGATTCGACCATATTAATGACCAAAGGCTCGTATTTCTGTGTGTTATTATGTTATAATTAAGTCTATGATTTGATAGAGCAGTCTGACTGAGCGGTGGTAGGCAGCAGCAGGCTCGTAAGCATTCATTCAAACAGCACTTTCCTGCGTTTTGCCAGCAGCTCTTTGTTGTGCGTCAAGCATTGCGCTGTTTATGACTTCAAGCCTATCAACTCCCGAGATTAGGCTAGTGTAACCGATGTGAAGTGGCTAGCTAGTTAGCGGGGTGTGCGCTAATAGCATTTCAAACGTCACTCGCTCTGAGCCTTCTAGTAGTTGTTCCCCTTGCTCTGCATGGGTAACGCTGCTTCGAGGGTGGCTGTTGTCGATGTGTTCCTGGTTCGAGCCCAGGTAGCGGCGAGGAGAGGGACGGAAGCTATACTGTTACACTGGCAATACTAAAGTGCCTATAAGAACATCCAATAGTCAAAGGTATATGAAATACAAATCGTAGAGAGAGAAATAGTCCTATAATCCCTATAATAACTACAACCTAAAACTTCTTATCTGGGAATATTGAAGACTCATGTTAAAAGGAACCACCAGCTTTCAAATGTTCTCATGTTCTGAGCAAGGAACTTAAACATTAGCTTTCTTACATGGCACATATTGCACTTTTACTTTTTTCTCCAACACTTTGTTTTTGCATTATTTAAACCTAATTGAACATGTTTCATTATTTGAGGCTAAATTGATTTTATTGATGTATTATATTAAGTTAAAATAAGTGTTCATTCAGTATTGCTGTAATTGTCATTATTACAAATAAATAAAATTTAAAAAATCGGCCGATTAACTGTTTGTCTCTTACATCTGCAAACAGCCAGCTTGTCTTTTCTTAGCAAGTTGGGCCTAAAACTTGTTAGCCACTAACGCTAATCGCTAGCTAATACATTTTTATTTATTTATATAACCTTTATTTAACTAGGCAAGTGAGTTAAGAACAAATTCTTATTAACAATGACGGCCTAGGAACAGCGGGTTAACTGCCTTGTTCAGGGGAACAGTGGGTTAACTGCCTTGTTCAGGGGAACAGTGGGTTAACTGCCTTGTTCAGGGGAACAGTGGGTTAACTGCCTTGTTCAGGGGAACAGTGGGTTAACTGCCTTGTTCAGGGGAACAGCGGGTTAACTGCCTTGTTCAGGGGAACAGTGGGTTAACTGCCTTGTTCTGGGGAACAGTGGGTTAACTGCCTTGTTCAGGGGAACAGTGGGTTAACTGCCTTGTTCAGGGGAACAGTGGGTTAACTGCCTTGTTCAGGGGAACAGCGGGTTAACTGCCTTGTTCAGGGGCAGAACGACAGATTATTACCTTGTCAGCTCGGGGGATTCGATCTTGCAACCTTTCGGTTAATAGTCCAACGCTCTAACCACTAGGCTACCTGCCGCTCTAAACACTAGGCTACCTGCCGCTCTAACCACTAGGCTACCTGCCGCTCTAACCACTAGGCTACCTGCCGCTCTAACCACTAGGCTACCTGCCGCTCTAAACACTAGGCTACCTGCCGCTCTAACCACTAGGCTACCTGCCGCTCTAACCACTAGGCTACCTGCCGCTCTAACCACTAGGCTACCTGCCGCTCTAAACACTAGGCTACCTGCCGCTCTAACCACTAGGCTACCTGCCGCTCTAACCACTAGGCTACCTGCCGCTCTAACCACTAGGCTACCTGCCGCTCTAACCACTAGGCTACCTGCCGCTCTAACCACTAGGCTACCTGCCGCTCTAACCACTAGGCTACCTGCCGCTCTAACCACTAGGCTACCTGCCGCTCTAACCACTAGGCTACCTGCCGCTCTAACCACTAGGCTACCTGCCGCTCTAACCACTAGGCTACCTGCCGCTCTAACCACTAGGCTACCTGCCGCTCTAACCACTAGGCTACCTGCCGCTCTAAACACTAGGCTACCTGCCTCCCCAACACTCTAGCCACTAGGCTACCTGTCGTTCTAACCACTAGGCTACCTGCCACCCCTCCACTCTAACCACTAGGCTACCTGCCGCCTCTACACTCTAACCACTAGGCTACCTGTCGTTCTAACCACTAGGCTACCTGCCGTCCCTACACTCTAACCACTAGGCTACCTGCCGCCCCTACACTCTAACCACTAGGCTACCTGCCGCCCCTACACTCTAACCACTAGGCTACCTGCCGCCTCAACACTCTAACCACTCGACTACCTGCCGTCCCTACACTCTAACCACTAGGCTACCTGCCGCCTCTACACTCTAACCACTAGACTACCTGCCGTCCCTACACTCTAACCACTAGACTACCTGCCGTCCCTACACTCTAACCACTAGGCTACCTGCCGTCCCTACACTCTAACCACTAGGCAACCTGCCGTCCCTACACTCTAACCACTAGGCTACCTGCCGTCCCTACACTCTAACCACTAGGCTACCTGCCGTCCCTACACTCTAACCACTAGGCTACCTGCCGCCTCTACACTCTAACCACTAGGCTACCTGCCGTCCCTACACTCTAACCACTAGGCTACCTGCCGTCCCTACACTCTAACCACTAGGCTACCTGCCACCTCTACACTCTAACCACTAGGCTACCTGCCACCTCTACACTCTAACCACTAGGCTACCTGCCACCTCTACACTCTAACCACTAGGCTACCTGCCACCTCTACACTCTAACCACTAGGCTACATGCCACCTCTACGCTCTAACCACTAGGCTCCCTGCCGTCCCTACGCTCTAACCACTAGGCTACCTGCCGTCCCTACGCTCTAACCACTAGGCTACCTGCCGCCTCTAAGCTCTTACCACTCGACTACCTGCCGTCCCTACACTCTAACCACTAGGCTACCTGCCGCCTCTACACTCTAACCACTAGACTACCTGCCGTCCCTACACTCTAACCACTAGACTACCTGCCGTCCCTACACTCTAACCACTAGGCTACCTGCCGTCCCTACACTCTAACCACTAGGCTACATGCCGACCCTACACTCTAACCACTAGGCTACCTGCCGACCCTACACTCTAACCACTAGGCTACCTGCCGTCCCTACACTCTAACCACTAGACTACCTGCCGTCCCTACACTCTAACCACTAGGCTACCTGCCGTCCCTACACTCTAACCACTAGGCTACCTGCCACCTCTACACTCTAACCACTAGACTACCTGCCGTCCCTACACTCTAACCACTAGGCTACCTGCCGCCTCTACACTCTAACCACTAGGCTACCTGCCGTCCCTACACTCTAACCACTAGGCTACCTGCCACCTCTACACTCTAACCACTAGGCAACCTGCCGTCCCTACACTCTAACCACTAGGCTACATGCCACCTCTACGCTCTAACCACTAGATTACCTGCCGTCCCTACACTCTAACCACTAGACTACCTGCCGTCCCTACACTCTAACCACTAGGCTACCTGCCGTCCCTACACTCTAACCACTAGGCTACCTGCCGACCCTACACTCTAACCACTAGGCTACCTGCCGCCTCTACACTCTAACCACTAGGCTACCTGCCGTCCCTACACTCTAACCACTAGGCTACCTGCCGCCTCTACACTCTAACCACTAGGCTACCTGCCGTCCCTACACTCTAACCACTAGGCTACCTGCCACCTCTACACTCTAACCACTAGACTACCTGCCGTCCCTACACTCTAACCACTAGGCTACCTGCCGCCTCTACACTCTAACCACTAGGCTACCTGCCGCCCCTACACTCTAACCACTAGGCTACCTGCCACCTCTACACTCTAACCACTAGGCTACCTGCCACCTCTACACTCTAACCACTAGGCTACCTGCCGCCTCTACACTCTAACCACTAGGCTACCTGCCGCCCCTACACTCTAACCACTAGGCTACCTGCCACCTCTACACTCTAACCACTAGGCTACCTGCCGCCTCTACACTCTAACCACTAGGCTACCTGCCGTCCCTACACTCTAACCACTAGGCTACCTGCCGACCCTACACTCTAACCACTAGACTACCTGCCGTCCCTACACTCTAACCACTAGGCTACCTGCCGTCCCTACACTCTAACCACTAGGCTACCTGCCACCTCTACACTCTAACCACTAGACTACCTGCCGTCCCTACACTCTAACCACTAGGCTACCTGCCGCCTCTACACTCTAACCACTAGGCTACCTGCCGTCCCTACACTCTAACCACTAGGCTACCTGCCACCTCTACACTCTAACCACTAGACTACCTGCCGTCCCTACACTCTAACCACTAGGCTACCTGCCGCCTCTACACTCTAACCACTAGGCTACCTGCCGCCCCTACACTCTAACCACTAGGCTACCTGCCACCTCTACACTCTAACCACTAGGCTACCTGCCACCTCTACACTCTAACCACTAGGCTACCTGCCGCCTCTACACTCTAACCACTAGACTACCTGCCGTCCCTACACTCTAACCACTAGACTACCTGCCGTCCCTACACTCTAACCACTAGGCTACCTGCCGTCCCTACACTCTAACCACTAGGCTACCTGCCGACCCTACACTCTAACCACTAGGCTACCTGCCGCCTCTACACTCTAACCACTAGGCTACCTGCCGCCTCTACACTCTAACCACTAGGCTACCTGCCGTCCCTACACTCTAACCACTAGGCTACCTGCCGACCCTACACTCTAACCACTAGACTACCTGCCGTCCCTACACTCTAACCACTAGGCTACCTGCCGTCCCTACACTCTAACCACTAGGCTACCTGCCACCTCTACACTCTAACCACTAGACTACCTGCCGTCCCTACACTCTAACCACTAGGCTACCTGCCGCCTCTACACTCTAACCACTAGGCTACCTGCCGTCCCTACACTCTAACCACTAGGCTACCTGCCACCTCTACACTCTAACCACTAGACTACCTGCCGTCCCTACACTCTAACCACTAGGCTACCTGCCGCCTCTACACTCTAACCACTAGGCTACCTGCCGCCCCTACACTCTAACCACTAGGCTACCTGCCACCTCTACACTCTAACCACTAGGCTACCTGCCACCTCTACACTCTAACCACTAGGCTACCTGCCGCCTCTACACTCTAACCACTAGGCTACCTGCCACCTCTACACTCTAACCACTAGGCTACCTGCCGCCTCTACACTCTAACCACTAGGCTACCTGCCACCTCTACACTCTAACCACTAGGCTACCTGCCGTCCCTACACTCTAACCACTAGACTACCTGCCACCTCTACACTCTAACCACTAGGCTACCTGCCGTCCCTACACTCTAACCACTAGACTACCTGCCACCTCTACACTCTAACCACTAGACTACCTGCCGTCCCTACACTCTAACCACTAGGCTACCTGCCGCCTCTACACTCTAACCACTAGGCTACCTGCCGTCCCTACACTCTAACCACTAGACTACCTCTACACTCTAACCACTAGGCTACCTGCCACCTCTACACTCTAACCACTAGGCTACCTGCCGCCTCTACACTCTAACCACTAGGCTACCTGCCACCTCTACACTCTAACCACTAGGCTACCTGCCACCTCTACACTCTAACCACTAGGCTACCTGCCACCTCTACACTCTAACCACTAGGCTACCTGCCGTCCCTACACTCTAACCACTAGACTACCTGCCACCTCTACACTCTAACCACTAGGCTACCTGCTAGTAAGAGAAAACGTAATTAGCGATACAGTGCCTTTGGAAAGTATGCAGTCTTTTTACACATTTTCTTACGTTACAGACTTATCCTAAAATTGATTTTTTAAATAAATCCACCGCTATCTACACACAATACCCCATAATGACAAAGCGAAAACAGGTTTATAGACATTTTTGCAAATGTATTAAAAATAAAAAACAGAAATATCTTATTTACATAAGTATTCAGACCCTTTGCTATGAGACTTGAAATTGAGCTCAGGTGCTTCCTGTTTCCGTTGATCATCTGAGATGTTTCTACAACTTGATTGGAGTCCACCTGTGGTAACTTCAATTAATTGGACATGATTTAGAAAGGAACACAACTGTCTATATAAAGGTCCCACAGTTGACAGTGCATGTCAGAGCAAAAACCAAGCCATGAGGTCGAAGGAAATGTCCATAGAGCTCCGAGACAGAATTGTGTCGAGGCACAGATCTGGGGAAGGGCACCAAAAAATGTCTGCAGCATTGAAGGTCCCCAAGAAAACTGTGGCCTCCATCATTGTTTTATTGAAGAAGTTTGGAACCACCAAGACTCTTCCTAGAGCTGGCCGCCCGGCCAAACTGAGCAATCTGGGGAGAAGGGCTTTGGACAGGGAGGTGACCAAGAACCCAATGGTCACTCTGACAGAGCTCCAGAGCGCTCAGGACCTCAGACTGAGGTGAAGGTTCACCTTCCAACAAGACATCAACCCTAAGCACACAGCCAAGACAACACAGGAGTGGCTTCGGGACAAGTCTCTGAATGTCCTTGAGTGGTCCAGCCAGAGCCCGGACTTGAACCCGATCGAACATCTGTGGAGAGACCTGAAAATAGCTGTGCAGCAACGCTCCCCATCCAACCTGACAGAGCTTGAGATGATCTGCAGAGAAGAATGGGAGAAACTCCCCAAATACCGGTGTGCCAAGCTTGTAGCATCATACCCAAGAAGACTGGAGGCTGTAATCGCTGCCAAAGGTGCTTTAACAAAGTACTGAGTAAAAGGTCTGAATACTTATGTTAATGTGATTTTTGGGGGGTAATAAATTAGCACAAATTTCTCATAACCTGTTTTTGTGGGGTAGTGTGTGTAGATTGAGGGAAAAAACTATTTAATCAATTTTAGAATTAAGGCCGTAACCTAATAAAATGTGAGAAAAGTGAAGGGGTCTGACTACTTTCCAAATGGACTGTACAGCCTGATAATACCAGTGATGTTGTCAACCTAAATCAAAGAGGAACACGCTAAGCAAGAATATGTTAACTACATGAAGTAGCTAAGTGAAAACATGCAATGTAGCCAAAGATTATAGGGTCCCCTAGGAAACACTTGTAAACACTGTGGTTCCTACCCTGTCACAATAACTCCTCCCTGGCATTTTCATTTGTTGTCATGTCAAATTATATTCAAAGTGCCCACTATTATATTCTAACTATAGAATTAAAATAATCTGCAATAAACTGCAATTCCAACATGTGTTTAAAAATAAGGCCTAGATTGTTTTGCCCATGTCGTGCAGCCCTACGTGGCAGGGTGGAAATGATCTCAGATGAGTGCATGAAATGCAGAAATTGATTTAAATGCTGAAAATAATTTTGTGTGGAAGTTTAATTGAACAGTATATAACAATCAGAATGGAAAAAGACTCATTGAAATCATTTCGAATGTACAGTCAGTATGTGTTGCCACCATACAGTCACGCACTACTCATAAAGAACATTTTTAACTTGTATTATTCAAAAACATAGAATACCGTATAACCGTCTGATAAAAAACACACGATATGATATTTTGGACATATCGTCCAGCCCTAATTTGATTTGAAGTGGGTCAGGTCACGTGGACAGTGAGTAAAACTCCGATACATTGTGAGCCTCCTTTATTCGGCAATCCATAATGTTACAGAAGTTCTTGTTAGAGATATCAGTTCAGCAGAACCACAACGATAAACCGCGAAACATTGAACCAGGCAGAGCCCCCTAGACCCAGAGTTGGTTAGTAGCGAAGATACAGTAGATGGCTAGCTTTAAAAGCTCAACCATGACCCACATTTTTTTTATTTATTTTTAATCCTTTATTTAACTAGGCAAGTCAGTTAAGAACAAACTATTATTTACAATGACGGCCTGCCCCGGTCAAACCCGGCGGCGCTATGGGACTCCCAATCACAGCCGGATGTGATGCAGCCAGGATTCGAACCAGGGACTGCAGTGACGCCTCTTGCACTGAGATGCAGTGTCTTCGCCACTCGGGAGCCCATAAGAAGATCAGTAGCATAGCAAGGTAGTTTTGACATTGGAGAGATGAGCTCCTCATAATCAGCTTGCAAAGTAACGTTAGCGTTAGTTGGCTAGCTAGCTAGCGCTAGTTTACAGTGAGATGAATCATACTCTAAACTAGTTAGCTAGCATCATCTAAATGAGCTAACAATCAAGATAGCAAGTAGACAGCTTTCCTACCTTTAAAAGCAGATCCTTCGAAACATACTGTGAATGTAAACAAATGCTTTCTGTAACCTTAAAAAAAAAACGAATGAAACATATGCATGATATTTATTAAATTCCTTTTGATGAACCTAAACACTTCATCACAAAAGGATTCAAACCTGTAAACTTTACCTCTAACATGAAAACAGAGGAACCATGCAGACGCTGCAATGTAGAAAGAAAAAAGAGAATCACTTCATACGCAGACAGCGCCACCGTGTGGCCGGAGGAGTAGTCTCCTCTAGGTTAGTGGATGGTGAGCATGTGGCAGTGTTTTTACAACTAATGCCGGTTTGCCTGAGGCTGATGCCGTGCAGGTGTTTGTACACATGCATATACACACACTCTCATTCAAATAAACACATACAAGAACACACACACATATATATCTCCCTCTCTAACTTTAAGCATCAGCTGTCAGAGCAGCTTACCGATCACTGTACCTGTACACAGCCAGTCTGTAAATAGCACACCCAACTACCTCATCCCCATATTGTTACTTACCCCCTTGCTCTTTTGCGCACCAGTATTTCTACTTGCACATCATCATCTGCACATCTATCACTCCAGTATTAATGCTAAATTGTAATTATTTTCTTCTCTGTGGCCTACTTATTGCCTTACCTCCCTACTCTTCTACATTTGTACACACTATATATATTTTCTTTTCTTTTCTTTTGTGTTATTGACTGTACGTTTGTTTATGTGTAACTCTGTGTTGTTGTTTTCACACTGCTTTTCTTTATCTTGGCCAGTTGTAAATGAGAACTTGTTCTCAACTGGCCGACCTGGTTAAATAAAGGTGAAATAAAACATAAATAGACATTTAAGTGAATGAGTTTCTACCTACTCAGGGGGTCATATTGAATTTGACGATGTAACAAGTAAAATCAAGAGAATTCCTGCAAGTATCGAAACAGTGTAGCGTTTCACTGCCCACAGTCATTGAAAAGGTGATTATTTTTGTAAAATGACTAACAATAGCTAGGCTTCCTTTAATTTATGGCTACGACTTAACGTCATTTCTAGACAGGTTTTCAATGTGTGCATTGCAACACTGTAGCGTTTGACAGCACACACTTGAAAATGTGTTATTCTTTTTAGATATTACAGTATAACTATATTACAGTATAACTATATTAGTATAACTATATTACAGTATAACTATATTACAGTATAACTTTTAATTTCATGGCTACGAGATGCTGTCATTTTATTGACCTGTTGGTCGAGTTCAACATATTACACTTTAATCTCAAGTTGTTCAACTATCTCATATAGTCTCGGAGTCTGAGCTTGCAGAGTTAGGCGCAGCAGTAATATCTGACCTATTAGCTGCTTGCTTTTGACACATCCACAAAACTCCCGAGTGGCGCAGCGGTCTAAGGCACTGCATCTCAGTTCTAGAGGCGTCACTACAGACCTTGGTTTGATTCCAGGCTGTATCACAACCGTCAGTGATTGAGAGTCCCATAGGGCAGCGCTCAATTGGCCCAGCGGTCCTGGTTAGGGTTTGGCCGTTATGGTAAATAAGAATGGGTTTAACGGACTTGCCTAGTTAAATACAGCCTCCAGAAAAAACTCTTTACAGCTCACAAATGATGACAGCACCCCTCGCTGGAAGTACTGTAGCTCACAAACACAGCGGTCTCAGAACATATTTGCCTGTTTCCTAGACTTGCTCTAGCATTGTGGTAAGTGAATGACCAAACAGTTGATTACCATCAATGTACTTTTCCCTATTTGATAAGATGTGCAGTTTGAAATTTCCTAAAGTGGCCTAGGAAGACAGCGACAGTCTTTCAGCACTCCTCATACAACAGCCAAAGGAAGCACACAAAAGTAGCTGAGTACCAAACTATATTTATTGTATACAGTAGTAAAAGACAATGTACAAATCATTAGAGCAACAGAAGGACTTAGTGGACCTGTGCTACCTATTCAAGTCCACACTGTAGAACACCACAACTGTCTGAAGGCAGGTGGGAAGATTCATCAAGTCTGATTATAGAGAAACAGAAAGGTCAAAGGTTGTTGAAGTCGTGGTGGATTCCCTTTTATTTTGTCATAAAATAGTGATTCAGTGGGATGGGCTAAAAGCAGGATCTCAACGACTTCCCTTAAATCTGTGAGGAAGGGGGAGGGGAAACCAAACAGACATGTGAAAGGTGAGTTGCATCCTTTCAAGCGATGTTGAAAATAGACCTGAAACTTGACCCTTTTCGATCAGACGGTTCTGTTCTCTTCAGTAAAGCCTTTGTTCCAGAGAGACACAGCAATTCAATCTAATGGCACCAGCAGTAGAGAACCTCATTCACCAATATTCCTTCAACACATTGTACAGGTTTAAAATTACAATTGATCACTTGGACTGTATATTTTGCAAAATGTACTTAAAAACAGCAGACAAAAAAAAAAAATGTTTGCATATTATGAGACCTGTTCAACACCAAGTCCCTCAACCTATGGCAGATTTAAAACGTGTCCCAAATGGCACCCTATTGACCATATAGTGCACTACTTTGTTTAGTGTAGAGCACTATAAGAGGAATAGGGTGCCATTTGGGACACAGCCTGAATGAGTTGAAACCCCCCACATCCCCGTGTGTGAAACAAACACATATTCTCCAAAACACGACTCCAAGCAGTTTATAGTCCATCCTCAATACGAATGTAAACAAGACATTTGTGGATTGGTGGCTTGAAAAGGATAAGACCATGGCTACGAGCAGATCGATCACAAAACAAAAATAAAAAAGCGGAACAATTATGTAATAATAATAAAAAAAAGTTGCTGCTCTTCAACTGTGTTTCTGTCCTCAGAGGGGGAGGCGCCTCAGAGGGGTCCATACACCTTTAAGAGAAGCCTCCTCCGGTCTGTTGTTGAAATACATCAATAGTATCCTCGTCTTCCATCTCAAGCTGCCAAAACAAATACATAGAATGGTCAGTAAGTCACAAAATAAGTCTACTTGTAACTCCACCTGTGCATGTTATCACTTCTTTTTGAATCTTTTGCATTATCGAGGACTACACCGAAAGAGAGTGGCACCTACCTGTGCAGGTGTGTCCGTCTCGTTGATTGGCTGTCCGTCAAACCTAAACCGTATCTGTCTAATTGACAAACCCTGAAATAAAGAAGAAGGGAGAGGTTATAATATAGAAGGGAGACACTGTCAGGCTCATCTAGCAAGTTACTGTGGTCAGGAGTTGCCCTGTAAGGTTGTACAATCAGCCTCAAAGCTTAACATTGTCTTATATGTAAACTTGAAGGAAAGCCTCACCTGTCTTTCGCAGTAGGCCTTCATCAGCTTGCTGAGCGGAGTGTGCCTTTTAATTTTGAACTGAACAACTGACCCATCTTGACCTGCGACCTTTAGGTTGATGTGGTCGTTTTCAGTCTTCACTCCTTCCTGAGAAAACAGTGGGGAACGGGTGAATTTCAGAGACAATAGATACATTTTTTATATATATATCAAATCAAAATCAAATTTTATTGGTCAGATAACACATGGTTAGCAGATGTTAATGTGAGTGTAGAGAAATGCTTGTGCTTCTAGTTCCAACAGTGCAGTAATATCTAACAAGTCATCTAACAATTCCACAACAACTACCTAATACACACAAATCTAAAGGGGTGAATGAGAATATGTACATATAAGTATATGGATGAGCGGCATAGGCAAGGTTCAGTTAGATGGTATAAAATACAGTATATACAGGTGATATGAGTAATGTAAGATATGTAGACATTATTAAAGTGACCAGTGATTGGGTCTCAATGTAGGCAGCAGCCTCACTGAGTTAGTGATTGCTGTTTAGCAGTCTGATGGCCTTGAGATAGAAGCTATTTCTCAATCTCTCAGGCCCAGCTTTATAGCTAGAGTCTAACAGTTAATGTTATGCATTAGACAGAGCAAACTTTTTGGCTAAAATTAAAGCATCTCAACAGGAATTGTAACATGAAGATGTTAGCTAGTTAGTTACAGCAAGCTAACGTAAACTCACGTAAAGTCGTACATCGCCTTGGTCTGTACAATTGACCATATTTTAGCGCCCCAAAAACATAATACTTCCAGATCAACTGTAATGTCAATACCATTGTAAAGCACAATTTCTCCCCTTTCCAACATAATCAATTACATGACCTAAACGCTGCCCGTTTCTGCATAATTCAAGCAGGCAATGAGCCCCGTGGGGTCTTTTTAAAAATGGCGGGTGGGGAAGCGAAACTAGTGTGATAGTGAAAAGGAGAGATGTTGTGGGAAATTTTCTTTCTTTCCACTCTCTGTCCAACTTATCACCTTATCGCCTCTAAAATGTAAATAAAACACTGTAAAGACTTTATATAATGTGTCATTACATAACTATTTGAAGGTTTGTGTCGAATTTGAATCTGGTTTTTAGGGCGGTGCTAAAGTGATCTTAGAAGTAAACAGCGGCTTTGAGAATGATGATCACATGCAATGATGACGCAATAATGACTAGGTATCCCCCCCTTACCCCGTCACTGTCCATTTCTTGTTTTTAAACGATGAGAGAAGTACTACACCTGGTGTAGAGAGATTGTAAGACAGAAATAGTTGCTTTATGCGTGCTGTATGTTACGACATGTCACGATGTAATGGAGGGTCCGTTTTTTCAACTTTTCTCCAATACTAGAGAGTCATTACCATGTCGATCAACGCTTGAATAGAAACCTAGTTCACCCCCCCAATGTTGAAGTCAACACAGTCCCATTAGTTCTTTGTAGCCTCGTTTGAATGTTGCGCACATTTGTACGGAATGGGGTGAGTTTACGTTACCAAGCGGTGCACACTGCTAACGGTTTTATTTTAATGTACATTTATTTTAGCAGAGTTTTAGCAGAGTCCCATTGGGACAAAGTTTCTCTTTTGTAAGGGAGCCCTGCATCTCACAATTACACAACATTTCCACAAAAACGGCAGTGTAGGACGAGCATAACAGTACTGTTCAGAGTTCAGTCTGACGGTGAGTTAATATCTTTGCTTGGTGTCAAACATTTGAGTTTAGCTTTTTAGCTAGCAATCAGTTAGCTAGTTAGCTCTTACAACAAGAGCCATGCTAACCTAGATAGCTAACTGGCCAGCCATCAATGGGGTGGCAGCTCCAGTGGGAATCTCAATCTAACGTTAGCATGCTAGCTAGTTAGCTCAAAAAGCCGCAGAGACAACGACGTTGGTCCCTATTCCAATGGGCGCAGAAAAGTCACAATGGCGCTGTTTCACTAAAAACCATCACCTTACAAAACATGAATAGATAATAGTACACTACATCTATCAGATAACTGGCTAACTAGCCAATTTTCCACACGCAAAACGTTACACGGCCAAATGTCCACAAATCGAACCACCTTTGTTTTCTCTTTTTACCCGCTCAAATTGGAAACGGGCAATCTAACGTTATCACCAACATATTAGTACGCTCGACAAGCAGAATGCAAGGAAATATGGAAAATATTCAATCACACACAACATTTCTTACCTTTGGCTTTTCTTCAGACATTGTGTAGCTAGTTAATGCTCTGATATTTACTAATTTACAGACAGATTGCTAAATGTTTGCGCTTTTTTCAACTCTCTTCGTCTTCTGTTTGTCGACCAGGAGCGCGCATAGGGTTTTAAACTCTAATTGGCTCACGGGGTCACGTGTCTATAGTTTCTCGGGACCGTGCACACACGAGCGCGCAAATCGGTTTAATGCGCGCTCCCGTGAATTAAGCAAAATTGGACAGCTATTTCTATCACCTGGATAAATCAATGTATGAAGTGTGTAAATATACATGTTCATTAATCAATGAAGCCTCTCAAAGATGTTTGAGCGTGGCAATCATAGACTAATGTACACTGAACAAAAATATAAACGCAAATCATCAAATCACATGTTTATAAAGCCCTTTTTACATCAGCGGATGTCACAAAGTGCTTATACAGAAACCCAGACTAAAACCCCACAGCACAGCTAGTAGTTAACCAGAACACATATTAAAGAGACTGGGTCCCATTCAAGTAGGCAAGAAACGGGAGACTTTTTTTTTTTAAACGGAGTGTTGAAATGTAGTGCTGTGCTGTACATTCTACCTGAATGTGTACACTTGAAATGTTTGCTGGGCAGTCATTTAAAAAACGTTTTCTGACATGTGTGCCTTCTTAACGCAACCCTGGTGTTCTTCTCTCAGTAACTCTTTTTTTTATCTTACAAAATATCTTACAGTAAAACATTGATGTATTATTAAAATACTGCAAAGAAAAAACCCTCCCCTACAATTTTCCAGAATTAATATATATGGACAGTTCCAGTCAAGAAATCATCAAACGGAGGAAATTAAATAAAACTGAGTTTCCAAATAAGTAAGCAGTATACTTTAATTATCTTGAAATCTGGCATATGGGTTCTCCTTGGCCAAACCTGAAACAGAAACAACTGTCAATATAGTCTATACATACTGGTCCTTTCATTCAAGAACCTAGTCCAGAGGTCACCAACCGGTCCATCTCCTAGTCCAGTGGTCACCAACCGGTCCATCTCCTAGTCCAGTGGTCACCAACCGGTCCATCTCCTAGTCCAGTGGTCACCAACCGGTCCATCTCCTAGTCCAGTGGTCACCAACCGGTCCATCTCCTAGTCCAGTGGTCACCAACCGGTCCATCTCCTAGTCCAGTGGTCACCAACCGGTCCATCTCCTAGTCCAGTGGTCACCAACCGGTCCATCTCCTAGTCCAGAGGTCACCAACCGGTCCATCTCCTAGTCCAGAGGTCACCAACCGGTCCATCTCCTAGTCTAGTGGTCACCAACCGGTCCATCTCCTAGTCCAGTGGTCACCAACCGGTCCATCTCCTAGTCCAGTGGTCACCAACCGGTCCATCTCCTAGTCCAGAGGTCACCAACCGGTCCATCTCCTAGTCCAGAGGTCACCAACCGGTCCATCTCCTAGTCTAGTGGTCACCAACCGGTCCATCTCCTAGTCCAGTGGTCACCAACCGGTCCATCTCCTAGTCCAGAGGTCACCAACCGGTCCATCTCCTAGTCCAGAGGTCACCAACCGGTCCATCTCCTAGTCTAGTGGTCACCAACCGGTCCATCTCCTAGTCCAGTGGTCACCAACCGGTCCATCTCCTAGTCCAGTGGTCACCAACCGGTCCATCTCCTAGTCCAGAGGTCACCAACCGGTCCATCTCCTAGTCCAGAGGTCACCAACCGGTCCATCTCCTAGTCCAGCGGTCACCAACCGGTCCATCTCCTAGTCCAGTGGTCACCAACCGGTCCATCTCCTAGTCCAGAGGTCACCAACCGGTCCATCTCCTAGTCCAGCGGTCACCAACCGGTCCATCTCCTAGTCTAGCAGTCACCAACCGGTCCATCTCCTAGTCCAGTGGTTACCAACCGGTCCATCTCCTAGTCCAGAGGTCACCAACCGGTCCATCTCCTAGTCCAGCGGTCACCAACCGGTCCATCTCCTAGTCCAGAGGTCACCAACCGGTCCATCTCCTAGTCCAGTGGTTACCAACCGGTCCATCTCCTAGTCCAGAGGTCACCAACCGGTCCATCTCCTAGTCCAGAGGTCACCAACCGGTCCATCTCCTAGTCCAGCGGTCACCAACCGGTCCATCTCCTAGTCCAGGGGTCACCAACCGGTCCATCTCCTAGTCCAGAGGTCACCAACCGGTCCATCTCCTAGTCTAGTGGTCACCAACCGGTCCATCTCCTAGTCCAGAGGTCACCAACCGGTCCATCTCCTAGTCTAGCGGTCACCAACCGGTCCATCTCCTAGTCCAGTGGTCACCAACCGGTCCATCTCCTAGTCCAGTGGTCACCAACCGGTCCATCTCCTAGTCCAGTGGTCACCAACCGGTCCATCTCCTAGTCCAGAGGTCACCAACCGGTCCATCTCCTAGTCCAGAGGTCACCAACCGGTCCATCTCCTAGTCCAGAGGTCACCAACCGGTCCATCTCCTAGTCCAGCGGTCACCAACCGGTCCATCTCCTAGTCCAGCGGTCACCAACCGGTCCATCTCCTAGTCCAGAGGTCACCAACCGGTCCATCTCCTAGTCCAGCGGTCACCAACCGGTCCATCTCCTAGTCTAGCAGTCACCAACCGGTCCATCTCCTAGTCCAGTGGTTACCAACCGGTCCATCTCCTAGTCCAGAGGTCACCAACCGGTCCATCTCCTAGTCCAGCGGTCACCAACCGGTCCATCTCCTAGTCCAGAGGTCACCAACCGGTCCATCTCCTAGTCCAGTGGTTACCAACCGGTCCATCTCCTAGTCCAGAGGTCACCAACCGGTCCATCTCCTAGTCCAGAGGTCACCAACCGGTCCATCTCCTAGTCCAGCGGTCACCAACCGGTCCATCTCCTAGTCCAGGGGTCACCAACCGGTCCATCTCCTAGTCCAGTGGTCACCAACCGGTCCATCTCCTAGTCTAGCGGTCACCAACCGGTCCATCTCCTAGTCCAGTGGTCACCAACCGGTCCATCTCCTAGTCCAGTGGTTACCAACCGGTCCATCTCCTAGTCCAGAGGTCACCAACCGGTCCATCTCCTAGTCCAGCGGTCACCAACCGGTCCATCTCCTAGTCTAGCGGTCACCAACCGGTCCATCTCCTAGTCCAGTGGTCACCAACCGGTCCATCTCCTAGTCCAGTGGTCACCAACCGGTCCATCTCCTAGTCCAGAGGTCACCAACCGGTCCATCTCCTAGTCCAGAGGTCACCAACCGGTCCATCTCCTAGTCCAGAGGTCACCAACCGGACCATCTCCTAGTCCAGAGGTCACCAACCGGTCCATCTCCTAGTCCAGCGGTCACCAACCGGGTCATCTCCTAGTCCAGCGGTCACCAACCGGTCCATCTCCTAGTCCAGTGGTCACCAACCGGTCCATCTCCTAGTCCAGTGGTTACCAACCGGTCCATCTCCTAGTCCAGCGGTCACCAACCGGTCCATCTCCTAGTCTAGCAGTCACCAACCGGTCCATCTCCTAGTCCAGTGGTCACCAACCGGTCCATCTCCTAGTCCAGTGGTTACCAACCGGTCCATCTCCTAGTCCAGAGGTCACCAACCGGTCCATCTCCTAATCCAGAGGTCACCAACCGGTCCATCTCCTAGTCCAGCGGTCACCAACCGGTCCATCTCCTAGTCTAGCGGTCACCAACCGGTCCATCTCCTAGTCCAGTGGTCACCAACCGGTCCATCTCCTAGTCCAGTGGTCACCAACCGGTCCATCTCCTAGTCCAGAGGTCACCAACCGGTCCATCTCCTAGTCCAGTGGTCACCAACCGGTCCATCTCCTAGTCCAGTGGTCACCAACCGGTCCATCTCCTAGTCCAGTGGTCACCAACCGGTCCATCCCCTAGTCCAGTGGTCACCAACCGGTCCATCTCCTAGTCCAGTGGTCACCAACCGGTCCATCTCCTAGTCTAGAGGTCACCAACCGGTCCATCTCCTAGTCCAGAGGTCACCAACCGGTCCATCTCCTAGTCCAGTGGTCACCAACCGGTCCATCTCCTAGTCCAGAGGTCACCAACCGGTCCATCTCCTAGTCCAGTGGTCACCAACCGGTCCATCTCCTAGTCCAGCGGTCACCAACCGGTCCATCTCCTAGTCCAGAGGTCACCAACCGGTCCATCTCCTAGTCTAGCGGTGACCAACCGGTCCATCTCCTAGTCCAGCGGTCACCAACCGGTC
The DNA here is from genome assembly GCF_045679555.1 of Salvelinus alpinus. Lineage (NCBI taxonomy): Eukaryota > Metazoa > Chordata > Actinopteri > Salmoniformes > Salmonidae > Salvelinus > Salvelinus alpinus. The sequence goes on along the minus strand of NC_092105.1, from coordinate 1,342,477 downwards.
CATCTCCTAGTCTAGCGGTCACCAACCGGTCCATCTCCTAGTCCAGTGGTCACCAACCGGTCCATCTCCTAGTCCAGAGGTCACCAACCGGTCCATCTCCTAGTCCAGAGGTCACCAACCGGTCCATCTCCTAGTCTAGTGGTCACCAACCGGTCCATCTCCTAGTCCAGAGGTCACCAACCGGTCCTTCTCCTAGTCCAGAGGTCACCAACCGGTCCATCTCCTAGTCCAGTGGTCAGTCCAGCCCTGCCACATCCGACGAGCATCAGAGCCGGTGTCGTAGGATTCAATCTTATTCCTGTACTGACGCTTTGCCTGTTTGAGGGTTCGTCTGAGGGCATAGCGGGATTTCTTATAAGCGTCCGGGTTAGTTTCCTGCTGCTTGAAAGCAGTAGCTCTACCCTTTAGGAGCAATAGTGTAGAGCAGGGTTTCCCAAACTCTGTCCTGGGTCCCCTCCAGGGTGCACATTTTGGTTTTTACACAGCTGATTCAAGTAATGAACTAATCATCAAGCTTTGATCATTTGAATCAGCTGTGTAGTGCTAGGACAACAACCAAAATGTGCACCCTTTAGGAGCCCCAGGACCGAGTTTGGGAAACCCTGCTCTACACTATTGCTCGTTTTGTCACATAAACTGAAATTAGGATTATACTATTCAAATTTTAGCAACCAGGAAATGGCGGATCGATTTCTGCATAGTGCATCTTTAACAGCGGTAACAGACTCCATATTCAAGACCAGTTAATATGGCACCCAAAGGCTGAGGCAGATTACACTCTGACAGCAGACTGCTACTTCTGGAAGAAAAACACAACACCACACAGAGAACAAACCTAAAACAGTAAGTAGTTGGGATGTATTATACCTGGATTACCAAGGTGACGGACCAACTAGCATTTCATTGTTGCTCCATTTCCTGTCAAGCTATGAGAGGGAAGGCTGTAACACTGTATTATACTGACTGAATCATGGGACATTATATTCAGACTCATCTTACATTCTAAAGAAGGGGGGGCGTTTCAGTCCCTCACACCTCAGCATGTGACTGATCATTAGCTATAACGGCATCAAATGCACCATACAGTTTTGCACCGATAAGGAATTGTCTTAAAGAGAATCTGATCAATGATGACCAGGGTGGCCTATTACCCTGTTAAGTAGCTCATGTAGTAGCTTGTTTGGCATTACTAAAACCAAGATTGTGCAACACTTTAGTAACTGATTAACCAAAAAGGGATGTAGGCTAGGTCCTTTGTAACTCAACACATCTGTTCCTTCTCTCTGCTAACACCACCACTCCTCTGGGCCTTTGATGTTATTGTTTTAATCTCAGATTACCTTTGAAGTTGTAGATGTTATTGTTTTAATCTCAGATTACCTTTGAAGTTGTTGATGTTATTGTTTTAATCTCAGATTACCTTTGAAGTTGTTGATGTTACTGTTTTAATCTCAGATTACCTTTGAAGTTGTAGATGTTATTGTTTTAATCTCAGATTACCTTTGAAGTTGTTGTTATTGTTTTAATCTCAGATTACCTTTGAAGTTGTTGATGTTATTGTTTTAATCTCAGATTACCTTTGAAGTTGTAGATGTTATTGTTTTAATCTCAGATTACATTTGAAGTTGTAGATGTTATTGTTTTAATCTCAGATTACATTTGAAGTTGTAGATGTTATTGTTTTAATCTCAGATTACCTTTGAAGTTGTAGATGTTATTGTTTTAATCTCAGATTACCTTTGAAGTTGTAGATGTTATTGTTTTAATCTCAGATTACCTTTGAAGTTGTAGATGTTATTGTTTTAATCTCAGATTACCTTTGAAGTTGTTGATGTTATTGTTTTAATCTCAGATTACCTTTGAAGTTGTTGATGTTATTGTTTTAATCTCAGATTACCTTTGAAGTTGTTGATGTTATTGTTTTAATCTCAGATTACCTTTGAAGTTGTTGATGTTATTGTTTTAATCTCAGATTACCTTTGAAGTTGTTGATGTTATTGTTTTAATCTCAGATTACCTTTGAAGTTGTTGATGTTATTGTTTTAATCTCAGATTACCTTAAATTGTTGATGTTATTGTTTTAATATCAGATTACCTTTGAAGTTGTAGATGTTATTGTTTTAATCTCAGATTACCTTTGAAGTTGTAGATGTTATTGTTTTAATCTCAGATTACCTTTGAAGTTGTAGATGTTATTGTTTTAATCTCAGATTACATTTGAAGTTGTTGATGTTATTGTTTTAATCTCAGATTACCTTTGAAGTTGTTGATGTTATTGTTTTAATCTCAGATTACCTTTGAAGTTGTAGATGTTATTGTTTTAATCTCAGATTACCTTTGAAGTTGTTGATGTTATTGTTTTAATCTCAGATTACCTTTGAAGTTGTTGATGTTATTGTTTTAATCTCAGATTACCTTTGAAGTTGTAGATGTTATTGTTTTAATCTCAGATTACATTTGAAGTTGTAGATGTTATTGTTTTAATCTCAGATTACATTTGAAGTTGTAGATGTTATTGTTTTAATCTCAGATTACCTTTGAAGTTGTAGATGTTATTGTTTTAATCTCAGATTACCTTAAATTGTTGATGTTATTGTTTTAATCTCAGATTACCTTTGAAGTTGTAGATGTTATTGTTTTAATCTCAGATTACCTTTGAAGTTGTAGATGTTATTGTTTTAATCTCAGATTACCTTTGAAGTTGTAGATGTTATTGTTTTAATCTCAGATTACCTTTGAAGTTGTAGATGTTATTGTTTTAATCTCAGATTACATTTGAAGTTGTTGATGTTATTGTTTTAATCTCAGATTACCTTTGAAGTTGTAGATGTTATTGTTTTAATCTCAGATTACCTTTGAAGTTGTTGGTGCTATTGTTTTAATCTCAGATTACCTTTGAAGTTGTTGATGTTATTGTTTTAATCTCAGATTACCTTTGAAGTTGTTGATGTTATTGTTTTAATCTCAGATTACCTTTGAAGTTGTTGATGTTATTGTTTTAATCTCAGATTACCTTAAATTGTTGATGTTATTGTTTTAATCTCAGATTACCTTTGAAGTTGTAGATGTTATTGTTTTAATCTCAGATTACATTTGAAGTTGTAGATGTTATTGTTTTAATCTCAGATTACATTTGAAGTTGTAGATGTTATTGTTTTAATCTCAGATTACATTTGAAGTTGTAGATGTTATTGTTTTCATTCTATAGCGAGAGGGCTCCTGATAGCTCCAAGAGTGATAAGTATAATTGTCTTTTTGCTAGCTAGGACTATCTACTTTAAGTGCTTCCTGTCTTCCCAGTAGTGAACTGCTTCCTGTCTTCCCAGTAGTGAACTGCTTCCTGTCTTCCCAGTAGTGAACTGCTTCCTGTCTTCCCAGTAGTGAACTGCTTCCTGTCTTCCCAGTAGTGAACTGCTTCCTGTCTTCCCAGTAGTGAACTGCTGACTGTCTTCCCAGTAGTGAACTGCTTCCTGTCTTCCCAGTAGTGAACTGCTGACTGTCTTCCCAGTAGTGAACTGCTTCCTGTCTTCCCAGTAGTGAACTGCTTCCTGCTATTAACTTGCAGATGATTGTTGACACATCAACCAGGATTAAGGGGCGGGGCAATTTGTGACTTGTGGTTTTGGTAATCAGTGTCAGAGTCGGTCTCCTCGTCAAAACAAAGACGGTTCTGCTGAGTCAGTTCTGCCGAGGAAGGAAGGAACACAATGCGTGTGTTTTCTATCCCAGTTCTTTCCTGTCCCTGTAGGCTTTACAGACACTCTCCACCCCTTCGCTGCAACCCTTCTAATGTACTGTACTCTGCGCGCACAACCCATGTGGAATTCCTGGTCTCTGGCAGCGTTTGGAACTGCCGATCTGCGGTCAAGAACGCAGAGTTCATCTCAGCCTATGCTTCCCTTCGGTCCCTTGTCTTTTTGTCCCTGACGGAGACATGAGTCACCCCAGAGAACACAGAGTTCATCTCAGCCTATGCTTCCCTTCGGTCCCTTGTCTTTTTGTCCCTGACGGAGACATGAATCACCCCAGAGAACAGGGCTACTCCATCTGCTCGTCACGGTGACGGTGGAACAGGGCTACTCCATCTGCTCGTCACGGTGACGGTGGAACAGGGCTACTCCATCTGCTCGTCACGGTGACGGTGGAACAGGGCTACTCCATCTGCTCGTCACGGTGACGGTGGAACAGGGCTACTCCATCTGCTCGTCACGGTGACGGTGGAACAGGGCTACTCCATCTGCTCGTCACGGTGACGGTGGAACAGGGCTACTCCATCTGCTCGTCACGGTGACGGTGGAACAGGGCTACTCCATCTGCTCGTCACGATGACGGTGGAACAGGGCTACTCCATCTGCTCGTCACGGTGACGGTGGAACAGGGCTACTCCATCTGCTCGTCACGGTGACGGTGGAACAGGGCTACTCCATCTGCTCGTCACGGTGACGGTGGAACAGGGCTACTCCATCTGCTCGTCACGGTGACGGTGGAACAGGGCTACTCCATCTGCTCGTCACGGTGACGGTGGAACAGGGCTACTCCATCTGCTCGTCACGGTGACGGTGGAACAGGGCTACTCCATCTGCTCGTCACGGTGACGGTGGAACAGGGCTACTCCATCTGCTCGTCACGGTGATGGTGGAACAGGGCTACTCCTTTCTACTAACTGGAGATCTTCTCTTTTCTCTCTCTCTCTCTCTCACCTGTCCATCTCCTCATTGAATTTCATGCTGTCACTGTCACTTGTCCACTTTAACACTGTTGTCTTTATCGCCACCAGGTGCCCTTAGAGAGTTCCTCAAGGTGCTTGATAAATTGACAAGCTCATTTCCTGACGACGGCTCATCTTTGTACTGGGCGATTTCAACTTCCCGACATCTGCCTTCCATTAATGTCTTTCTACCCTTTTCTTTTTGACCTCACCCTTCCCCAGTCCCCCCCCCCCCCCCCACTCAATGTAGCAACTACTTGCTTGTGGAAAACTACAGAAGTGAAGTAGCTACTCTTAGCAAGCAAGTAGCAAACCTACATAAGCTACTGGGGAACCCACACCCACCTACTTTTTATTTTTTCGCTGCCGTGTTGGCTCTCCACAGCCGACTGGCCGGTGCCCGGCAGGGTTCCATCCCTGAAGGGGTCTCCCCCTTCCCTGGAGAACGGAGCTGATCTCGACCCAGCCAACCAGCCATGGAGGTACGTCACTCGCCGTGGAAGTCGAAGAAGGTGTTCTCTGACAACAGGGGTCTCCATGGAGATGTTGAGCCCGGAACTGACACAGACCATAAACAGCTTTGCCGCCCTGGATCCAGAGGTTCCGGCGCCTTCGTCCGTGGTGGCTTCCCAATCAACATCGGATCCGGAGGTACCTGCATCTTCATCCTCGGCTTTGTCTCCCTCTCCGGTGGCTTCTTCCTCAGGTTCAGATCCTCGAAGCTCCCAGCCTCACCAGACCGCGAGGCTGCCTGAGAGACCGGCCCATTCAACATCACCAGCTGTCATCATAGGCAGCTCTATGGTGAGAAACAACTCTGTCCACAAGGCAAAAATCCTGTGCTACCCAGTAGCCCGAGTACAGGAGTACAAGGCTGCTTCCGAGTACCACAGATGCCGGGAGGTGACACTGTCGTAGCCCATGTGTGGTCAAACGACATCATGAGGGCTAGCTCAGAACAGTTGAAAATGGGTTTTAAAGAACTGATTTTAGCATTAAAAGACTCCAAAAAACGGGCAATAATTTCAGGTCCAGTACCATCGTTGTGCCGGTACCATCGTTGTGCCGGTACCATCGTTGTGCCGGTACCATCGTTGGGCCGGTACCATCGTTGGGCCGGTACCATCGTTGGGCCGGTACCATCGTTGTGCCGGTACCATCGTTGTGCCGGTACCATCGTTGGGCCGGTACCATCGTTGGGCCGGTACCATCGTTGTGCCGGTACCATCGTTGTGCCGGTACCATCGTTGGGCCGGTACCATCGTTGGGCCGGTACCATCGTTGGGCCGGTACCATCGTTGTGCCGGTACCATCGTTGTGCCGGTACCATCGTTGTGCCGGTACCATCGTTGGGCCGGTACCATCGTTGTGCCGGTACCATCGTTGGGCCGGTACCATCGTTGGGCCGGTACCATCGTTGTGCCGGTACCATCGTTGGGCCGGTACCATCGTTGGGCCGGTACCATCGTTGGGCCGCGGGTGTGAAAGATTCAGCAGACTGCTGGCATTACACATCTGGCTAAAAGACTGTAGCTCTGCTGGAGTCACTTTTATAGAGAACTTTGACACCTTCTGGAAACAGAAGATACTCTACAGGAATGACAGAGTCCATCCAATTCATCTGGGCTCCTGGACTCTGCATTTCAAGGCTGCGTTGAAACAATGACTGGTAAATGATCCAGGACCAGCTCAGTTAATCCCTTCCATTGTGACAATGACTGGTAAATGATCCAGGACCAGCTCAGTTAATCCCTTCCATTGTGACAATGACTGGTAAATGATCCAAGACCAGCTCAGTTAATCCCTACCATTGTGACAATGACTGGTAACTGATCCAAGATCAGCTCAGTTAATCCCTACCATTGTGACAATGACTGGTAACTGATCCAAGATCAGCTCAGTTAATCCCTACCATTGTGACAATGACTGGTAAATGATCCAAGACCAGCTCAGTTAATCCCTCCCATTGTGACAATGACTGGTAAATGATCCAAGACCAGCTCAGTTAATCCCTCCCATTGTGACAATGACTGGTAAATGATCCAAGACCAGCTCAGTTAATCCCTCCCATTGTGACAATGACTGGTAAATGATCCAAGACCAGCTCAGTTAATCCCTCCCATTGTGACAATGACTGGTAAATGATCCAAGACCAGCTCAGTTAATCCCTCCCATTGTGACAATGACTGGTAAATGATCCAAGACCAGCTCAGTTAATCCCTCCCATTGTGACAATGACTGGTAAATGATCCAAGACCAGCTCAGTTAATCCCTCCCATTGTGACAATGACTGGTAAATGATCCAAGACCAGCTCAGTTAATCCCTCCCATTGTGACAATGACTGGTAAATGATCCAAGACCAGCTCAGTTAATCCCTCCCATTGTGACAATGACTGGTAAATGATCCAAGACCAGCTCAGTTAATCCCTCCCATTGTGACAATGACTGGTAAATGATCCAAGACCAGCTCAGTTAATCCCTCCCATTGTGACAATGACTGGTAAATGATCCAAGACCAGCTCAGTTAATCCCTCCCATTGTGACAATGACTGGTAAATGATCCAAGACCAGCTCAGTTAATCCCTCCCATTGTGACAATGACTGGTAAATGATCCAAGACCAGCTCAGTTAATCCCTCCCATTGTGACAATGACTGGTAAATGATCCAAGACCAGCTCAGTTAATCCCTCCCATTGTGACAATGACTGGTAAATGATCCAAGACCAGCTCAGTTAATCCCTCCCATTGTGACAATGACTGGTAAATGATCCAAGACCAGCTCAGTTAATCCCTCCCATTGTGACAATGACTGGTAAATGATCCAAGACCAGCTCAGTTAATCCCTCCCATTGTGACAATGACTGGTAAATGATCCAAGACCAGCTCAGTTAATCCCTCCCATTGTGACAATGACTGGTAAATGATCCAAGACCAGCTCAGTTAATCCCTCCCATTGTGACAATGACTGGTAAATGATCCAAGACCAGCTCAGTTAATCCCTCCCATTGTGACAATGACTGGTAAATGATCCAAGACCAGCTCAGTTAATCCCATTGTGATAATGAGTCGTCATAATGCTGCATCAAATGTACATGATCTTAGGGGCTTTGGCAAACACAATGTAAGTCATTTAATTTATGTGCCTCTAATTGCACCGAATACATCTGTTTATCCTACAGCTATTGTAAGCAGTAATCATGTGCCTATAAACCAGAGTTACACTGTTAGCACTGAGGCGGTGTGCAATGGTAGGAAAATCACTTTATGCAGCTCATCCTGCACTATCAGCTCCAATATAAATAACATGAGTAAGTCTACCTCTGATAAGCTTCCCAGTAAAGAATTCAAAACAATCAACAACTCAGAAAAGTGCCAAAAATAGCCCACATTAACACATGTAACCTGAGAAACAAGGTCCATGAAGACAACTTGCTTGTAACAGATGACATTCATATTCTGACTATCTCTGAAACACACTTAGATAATACCTTTGATGATACAGTGGTAGCAATACATGGTTATAACATCTACCGAAAAGAGAGAAATACCAACAGAGGCGGTGTTGCTGTCTATATTCAGAACCACATTCCTGTAAAGATTAGAGAGGATCTCATGTTAAATACTGTTGAAGTAATATGGCTACAGGTTCATCTGCCTCACCTAAAGCCCATTCTGGTGGGAAGCTGCTATAGACCACCAAGTGATAACAGTCAGTATCTGGATGACAAGTGTGAAATGCTTGATAATGTATGTGATAAACAGAGGTGTATATTTTCTAGGTGATTTAAATATTGACTGGCTTTCATCAAGCTGCCCACTAAAGAAAAAGCTTCAAACTGTAACCAGTGTCTGCATCCTGGTTCAGGTAATCAGTCAACCTACCAGGGTCGTTACAAACAGCACAGGAATGAAATCATCAACATGTATTGATCACATCTTTACTAATACTGCAGAAAGTTGCTTTAAAGCAGTATCCAGATGCATAGGATGTAGTGATCACAATATAGTAGCCATATCTAGGAAAACCAAAGTTCCAAAGGCTGGGCCTAATATAGTGTATAAGAGGTCATACAATAAGTTTTGTAGTGATTCATATGTTGATGATGTAAAGAATATCTGTTGGTCTGTGGTGTGTAATGAGGAGCAACCAGACGCTGCACTTGACGCATTTATGAAACTACTTATTCCAGTTACTAATAAACACCCATTAAGCCAATGACTGTACAAACTGTTAAATCCCCTTGGATTGATGAGGAATTGACAAATGGTATAGTTGAGAGAGATGAGGCAAAATGTATGGCAATTAAGTCTGGCAGCCCAACTGTACTGCAAATTAAGAAATAATGTGACTAAACTAAATTTTAAAAATAAACTACTATATCGGACAAAATTATGAAAGACAAGAATTGTAATTTTGAATTCTGTAAAGTCAGTGTCGAAGAGGTGAAAAAAGTACTGTTGTCTTTCAACAATGTCAAGCCACCGGGGTCTGAAGACTTGGATGGAAAGTTACTGAGGATAACAGAGGACTATATTGCCACTCCTATTTGCCACATCTTCAATTTGAGCCTACTAGAGAGTGTGTGCCCTCAGGCCTGGAGGGAAGCTAAAGTCGATACCTAAAAATAGTAAAGCCCCCTTTACTGGCTCCAATAGCCAACCAATCAGCCTGTTACCAACCCTTAGTAAACTTCTGGAAAAAATTGTATTTGACCAGAAACAATGTTATTTCACAGTAAACAAATTGACAACAGACTTTCAGCATGCTAATAGGGAAGGACATTCAACAAGCACGGCACTTACACAAATTACTGATGACTGGCTGAGAGAAATTGATGATAAAATGATTCTGGGTGTCTAGTCTTGCTAGACTTCAGCTTTCAGGCAGTAGTAACATTATCGATCGTAGTCTGCTGCTGGAAAAACGTACGTGTTATGGCTTTACACCCCCTGCTATAATGTGGATAGATTGTTACTTGTCTAACAGAACACAGGGGGTGTTCTTTAAATGGAAGCCTCTCAAATATAATCCAGTTAGAATCAGGAATATTCCCCAGGGCAGCTGTTTAGGCCCCTTGCTTTAAAAATGTTTTACTAACGACATGCCACTGACTTTGAGTAAAGCCAGAGTTTCTAAACTCAGCAAAAAAAGAAACGTACTATGAGACGCCTAAGACAGCGCTACAGGGAGACAGGACGGACAGCTGATCGTCCTCGCAGTGGCAGACCACATGTAACAACACCTGCACAGAATCGGTACATCCGAACATCACACCTGCGGGACAGGTACAGGATGGCAACAACAACTGCCCGAGTTACACCAGGAACACACAATCCCTCCATCAGTGCTCAGACTGTCGCTGTTTGGTTTCACCAGGGGTGATGGTCGGATTCACATTTATCGCCGAAGGAATGAGCGTTACACCGAGGCCTGTACTCTGGAGCGGGATCGATTTGGAGGTGGAGAGTCCGTCATGGTCTGGGGCTGTGTGTCACAGCATCATCGGACTGAGCTTGTTGTCATTGCAGGCAATCTCAACGCTTTGTGTTACAGGGAAGACATCCTCCTCCCTCATGTGGTACCCTTCCTGCAGGCTCATCCTGACATGACCCTCCAGCATGACAATGCCACCAGTCATACTGCTCGTTCTGTGCGTGATTGCCTGCAAGACATGAATGTCAGTGTTCTGCCATGGCCAGCGAAGAGCCCGGATCTCAATCCCATTGAGCACGTCTGGGACCTGTTGGATCGGAGGGTGAGGGCTAGGGCCATTCCCCCCAGAAATGTCCGGGAACTTGCAGGTGCCTTGGTGGAAGAGTGGGGTAACATCTCACAGCAAGAACTGGCAGATCTGGTGCAGTACATGAGGAGGAGATATGCACTGCAGTACTTAATGCAGCTGGTGGCCACACCAGATACTGACTGTTACTTTTGATTTTGACCCCCCCCCCTTTGTTCAGGGACACATTATTCAATTTCTGTTAGTCACATGTCTGTGGAACTTGTTCAGTTTAGGTCTCAGTTGTTGAATCTTGTTATGTTCATACAAATATTTACACATGTTAAGTTTGGTGAAAATAAACGCAGTTAACAGTGAGAGGACGTTTCTTTTTTTTCTGAGTTTATGTGGATGACTCAACACTATACACGTCAGCTACTACAGCGACTGAAATGACTGCAACACTCAACAAAGAGCTGCAGTTAGTTTCAGAGTGGGTGGCAAGGAATAAGTTAGTCCTAAATATTTCTAAAACTCAAAGCATTGTATTTGGGACAAATCATTCACTAAACCCTGAACCTCAACTAAATCTTGTAATGAATAATGTGTAAATTGAGCAAGTTGAGGTGACTAAACTGCTTGGAGTAACTCTGGATCTTAAACTGTCATGGTCAAAACATATTGATACAACAGTAGCTAAGATGGGGAGAAGTCTGTCCATAATAAAGCGCTGCTCTGCCTTCTTAACAACACTATCAACAAGGCAGGTCCTACAGGCCCTAGTTTCTACCTTCTTAACAGCACTATCAACAAGGCAGGTCCTACAGGCCCTAGTTTCTACCATCTTAACAACACTATCAACAAGGCAGGTCCTACAGGCCCTAGTTTCTACCTTCTTAACAACACTATCAACAAGGCAGGTCCTACAGGCCCTAGTTTCTACCTTCTTAACAACACTATCAACAAGGCAGGTCCTACAGGCCCTAGTTTCTACCTTCTTAACAACACCATCAACAAGGCAGGTCCTACAGGCCCTAGTTTCTACCTTCTTAACAACACTATCAACAAGGCAGGTCCTACAGGCCCTAGTTTTGACTCACCTGGACTACTGTTCAGTCGTGTGGGCAGGTGCCACAAAAAATTACAATTGGCTCAGAACAGGGCAACACGGCTGGCCCTTGGATGTACACAGAGAGCTAATATTAATAATATGCATGTCAATCTCTCCTGGCTCAAAGTGGAGGAGAGATCGACTTCATCACTACTTGTATTTGTAAGAAGTGTTGACATGTTGAAAGCACTGAGCTGTCTGTTTGAACTACTGGCACACAGCTCAGACACCCATGCATACCCCACAAGACATGCCACCAGAGGTCTCTTCACAGTCCCCAAGTCCAGAACAGACTATGGGAGGCGCACAGTACTACATAGAGCCATGACTACATGGAACTCTATTCCACATCAGGTAACTGATGCAGCAGGAGAATCAGATTTAAAAAGCAGAACAAACCTTATGGAACAGCAGGGACTGTGAAGCTACACAAACATTGGCACGCACGCACACACACACACACACACAGTACCTACACATGGATTTAGTACTGTAGATATGTGGTAGTGGTGGAGTAGGGGCCTGAGGGCAAACAGTGTGTTCTGAAATCTGTGAATGTATTGTGATGTTTTAAAAATTTATAAACTGCCTTAATTTTGCTGGACCCTAGGAAGAGTAGCTGCTGCCTTGGCAGGAACTAATGGGGATCCATAATAAACCCCAGGAAGAGTAGCTGCTGCCTTGGCAGGAACTAATGGGGATCCATAATAAACCCCAGGAAGAGTAGCTGCTGCCTTGACAGGAACTAATGGGGATCCATAATAAACCCCAGGAAGAGTAGCTGCTGCCTTGGCAGGAACTAATGGGGATCCATAATAAACCCCCGGAAGAGTAGCTGCTGCCTTGACAGGAACTAATGGGGATCCATAATAAACCCCAGGAAGAGTAGCTGCTGCCTTGACAGGAACTAATGGGGATCCATAATAAACCCCAGGAAGAGTAGCTGCTGCCTTGACAGGAACTAATGGGGATCCATAATAAACCCCAGGAAGAGTAGCTGCTGCCTTGGCAGAAACTAATGGGGATCCATAATAAACCCCAGGAAGAGTAGCTGCTGCCTTGGCAGAAACTAATGGGGATCCATCATAAACCCCAGGAAGAGTAGCTGCTGCCTTGGCAGGAACTAATGGGGATCCATAATAAACCCCAGGAAGAGTAGCTGCTGCCTTGGCAGGAACTAATGGGGATCCATAATAAACCCCAGGAAGAGTAGCTGCTGCCTTGGTAACAGGAACTAATTGGGATCCATAATAAACCCCAGGAAGAGTAGCTGCTGCCTTGGTAACAGGAACTAATTGGGATCCATAATAAACCCCAGGAAGAGTAGCTGCTGCCTTGGTAACAGGAACTAATTGGGATCCATAATAAACCCCAGGAAGAGTAGCTGCTGCCTTGGTAACAGGAACTAATGGGGATCCATAATAAACCCCAGGAAGAGTAGCTGCTGCCTTGGTAACAGGAACTAATGGGGATCCATAATAAACCCCAGGAAGAGTAGCTGCTGCCTTGGTAACAGGAACTAATTGGGATCCTTAATACAAATACAAACTTCATCTTTAGAGGCTGGCCCGGTTGGTGACCACGGCAACACCCCTCCAGGTCTCTGATCACTACTTAATTTCCCTCTCCTCCAACCCTAGCCACTCCCTCGCTCTCCCCTCTTCTATCCTATCCTCTCTCCCTTCTGCCAATTCCTTCACCCGTCTCCTAATTCTGCCTTTTCGACCCTACTATCCTCCTTTTCAGCATCCTATGAGTCGCCCTGTCCCCTTTCCTCCCGGCCCTCCCCTCCTGCTCTGTGGCTCATGACGACCTTACAGAACAGGGCTTCTGAGAGAAAAAGGAGGAAGACTAAACTTCCGGAGTACCTATCAGAGGTCTTCACAGATCCACCTGTACCTGAATATTGGAGATCTGATATGACTGTCACAGGTCTCTGCTATGTGTCATTTGAACTGTCTGGAATGACCTGTACATATCCCAAATTGACGACGACAGAGAGACAGAGAGACAGAGAGACAGAGACAGAGACAGAGACAGAGAGACAGAGAGACAGAGACAGAGACAGAGACAGAGAGAGAGAGAGAGAGAGAGAGAGAGAGAGAGAGAGAGAGAGAGAGAGAGAGAGAGAAACACCATTGTAAATACAACCCATATTTATGCTTATTTATTTTAACTTGTGTGCTTTAACCATTTGTACATTGTTACAACACTGTATATATATAATATAACATTTGTAATGTCTTTATTGTTTTGAAACTTCTGTATGTGTAATGTTTACTGTTAATTTGTATTGTTTATTTCACTTTTGTATAATATCTACCTCACTTGCTTTGGCAATGTTAACACATGTTTCCCATGCCAATAAAGCCCCTTGAATTGAATTGAATTGAGAGAGAGAGAGAGAGAGAGAGAGAGAGAGAGAGAGAGAGAGAGAGAGAGAGAGAGAGAGAGAGAGAGAGAGAGATTGTTTAATTTATGCTGCTGCTCTGGCTTTTACAAGAGTGGAGCGTGTAACTTGTTCTTGCCCAATCACACACTACATGACAAAGTATGTGGACACCTGCTCGTCGAACATCTCATTCCAAAATCATGGGCTTTAATATGGAGTTGGTCCCCCCCTTTGCTGCTGTAATAGTCTCCACTCTTCTGGGAAGGCTTTCCACTAGATGTTGGAACATTGCTGCTATAACAGCCTCCACTCTTCTGGGAAGGCTTTCCACTAGATGTTGGAACATTGCTGCTATAACAGCCTCCACTCTTCTGGGAAGGCTTTCCACTAGATGTTGGAACATTGCTACTATAACAGCCTCCACTCTTCTGGGAAGGCTTTCCACTAGATGTTGGAACATTGCTGCTATAACAGCCTCCACTCTTCTGGGAAGGCTTTCCACTAGATGTTGGAACATTGCTGCTATAACAGCCTCCACTCTTCTGGGAAGGCTTTCCACTAGATGTTGGAACATTGCTGCTATAACAGCCTCCACTCTTCTGGGAAGGCTTTCCACTAGATGTTGGAACATTGCTGCTATAACAGCCTCCCCTCTTCTGGGAAGGCTTTCTACTAGATGTTGGAACATTGCTGCTATAACAGCCTCCACTCTTCTGGGAAGGCTTTCCACTAGATGTTGGAACATTGCTGCTATAACAGCCTCCACTCTTCTGGGAAGGCTTTCCACTAGATGTTGGAACATTGCTGCAGGGTTTCCATGGCTGCTCTGCCATGGAAACCCATTTCATGAAGCTCCCGAACAAACAGTTTGAAACTCTGTAGCTAGTGTTGCTACCGAGGACAGATGATTTTTACACGCTATGAGCTTCAGCACTCAGTGGTCCTGTTCTGTGGCCTTGTGTTGCCTACCACTTTGCAGCTGAGCCGTTGTTGCTCCTAGACGTTTCCACTTCACAATAACAGCACTTACAGTTGCCTGGGGCACCTCTAACAGGGCACATATTTGACAAACTCACTTGGTTGGAAAGGTGGCATCCTATGACTGTGCCCAGTTGAAAGCCACTGTGCTCTTCAGTATTCTACTGCCAATGTTTGTCTATGGAGATTGCATGGCTGTGTGCTCGATTTTATACACGTCAGCAACTGGTGTGGCTGAAATAGCCAAATCCACTATTTGAAGGGATGTCCACACACTTTGTATGTATGTGTGTATATATATAATAAATGCCAAGAGGGCACCCTTACTAAAGCACAAACTGTTGGGGAAACTCTGTACTGGCCATCTACTCACAGGGATCTTCTCAGACTGCCTCCTTATGTCACCTCTACTTTCCTCACTGCCTCAGCATTATGTCATCTCTACTTTCCTCTCTGCCTCAGCATTATGTCACCTCTACTTTCCTCTCTGCCTCAGCATTATGTCACCTCTACTTTCCTCTCTGCCTCAGCATTATGTCACCTCTACTTTCCTCTCTGCCTCAGCATTATGTCACCTCTACTTTCCTCTCTGCCTCAGCATTATGTCACCTCTACTTTCCTCTCTGCCTCAGCATTATGTCACCTCTACTTTCCTCACTGCCTCAGCATTATGTCACCTCTACGTTCCTCTCTGCCTCAGCATTATGTCACCTCTACGTTCCTCTCTGCCTCAGAATTATGTCACCTCTACTTTCCTCACTGCCTCAGCATTATGTCACCTCTACTTTCCTCTCTGCCTCAGCATTATGTCACCTCTACTTTCCTCACTGCCTCAGCATTATCTTTTCGAATCCAAGATGGCGTAGCAGTCGGACGTGTCTTTGTCCTTGTCCTGTCCCGTGTAAATAGTCTTCGTATTTTTCGTATACATTTCGTATATATTTTAATTTCACTTTCCATCTAGGAACTGAATATACATTCCTACATTCCGCCTCACCCAATGTGGTACGGACCTGCTATTTTTTTTATATTTTAGAACCGTAACCCCAATCAGAAGCTAGCCAGATAACTAGCTACTAGCTAGTAGTCAGTTAGCCACTGCTGCGGTCTTCACCCTCAACTCGGACACAGCCAGCTTCAATACCGGGCCAATACCTGCCAGTCTGCAAGCGCGATATCAACCCAGAGCATATAGGACTGCTTTTTCTCTACCACATCACCGGATTCCTGACGCAAGCTCTGGACAATTACACCGTATCATCACAGCTAGCTAGCTGCAACCGAGTGGCTACTACTGGCTAACACCTCTGTCCCGAAGCAAGCACCAGTTAGCCTTGAGCTAGCCTCGAGCTAGGCCCATCTGCCGGCTAGCTGAAGAGGTCTACCAGCGAATTCTTGGGCTACAATACCAGCTACAAGCTAATTTAGCCATTTTTTTGCCGCTGCTAGTAGCTTTTACCTTCTGCACAGACACCAGCCCTGTTATTAGCCTGGATATTACTCACCAATTTACCAGCATCGGACTGTCTCTCGACAACAACGCCGGATTCCTGCCGTAATCCCTGAGCCACTACTTCTGATCCTCACAGCTAGCTTGCAGCTAGCGCAGCTAGCGCCACTGCCACGAAGCTAGCACCAGTTAGCAAACACAATTCTACAATTCACAACCTCTCTTTCGCCATCGCCATCTGGCTTGGATTCTCTGTCGACACGACCACGTCTGAGCAGACCCCCTCCGTCTGAGCAGACCACCCCCCGGGCTACTAACTTTAAACGCCGCGTGCTAGCTTAGTGGAGGCCTCCCTGCTCCATCTACGGCTGCCCCCTGGACACTATGATCACTTGGCTACATAGCTGATGCATGCTTGACTGTCCATTAATTCACGGTACTCCATTCTGTTTATTTGTGTTTTATCTGTCGGCTCTGTGCTTTAACTCAGGATCTGTGTGTAGTTAATCCGACCCTCTCTGCCTAGTCGTCGCCATTTTTACCTGTTGTTGCTGTGTTAGACTAGCACCCTGTTATTGCTGCTGTTATCTTACCTGTTGTTTTAGCTAGCTCTCCCAATCAAGACCTGCAATCACTTTATGCCTTATTGTATGTCTCTCTCAAATATCAATATGCCTTGCATACTGTTGTTCAGGCTAGTTATCATTATCATTGTTTTGGTTTGCAATGGACCCTGTAGTTCCACTCTCCGTACCTCTGATACCTCCTTGGTCCCACCCCCCACACATGCGGTGACCTCACCCATTGAGACCAGCATGTCCAGAGATACAACCTCTCTTATCATCACCCAGTGCCTGGGCTTGCCTCCGCTGTACCCACGCCCCACCATACCCCTGTCTGCACATTATGCCCAGAATCTATTCTACCACGCCCATAAATCTGCTCCTTTTATTCTTTGTCCCCAACGCTCTAGGCGACCAGTTTTGATAGCCTTTAGCCGCACCCTCATCCTACTACTCCTCTGTTCCTCGGGTGATGTGGAGGTAAACCCAGGCCCTGCATGTCCCCAGTCACCCTCATTTGTTGACTTCTGTGATCGAAAAAGCCTTGGCCTCATGCATGTCAACATCAGAAGCCTCCTCCCTAAGTTTGCCTTACTCACCGCTTTAGCACACTCTGCCAACCCTGATGTCCTTGCCGTGTCCGAATCCTGGCTTAGGAAGGCCACCAAAAATTCTGAGATTTCCATACCCAACTATAACACTTTCCGTCAAGATAGAACTGCCAAAGGGGGAGGAGTTGCAATCTTACTGCAGAGATAGCCTGCAAAGTTCTGTCATACTTTCCAGGTCTATGCCCAAACAGTTCGAACTTCTAATTTTAAAAATTAATCTCTCCAGAAATAAGTCTCTCACTGTTGCCGCCTGCTACCGACCCCCCTCAGCTCCCAGCTGTGCCCTGGACACCATCTGTGAATTGATCGCTCCCCATCTAGCTTCAGAGTTTGTTCTGTTAGGTGACCTAAACTGGGATATGCTTAACACCCCGGCAGTCCTACAATCCAAGCTTGATGCCCTCAATCTCACACAAATCATCAAGGAACCCACCAGGTACAACCCTAAATCCGTAAACATGGGCACCCTAATAGACATTATCCTGACCAACCTGCCCTCCAAATACACCTCTGCTGTCTTCAATCAAGATCTCAGCGATCACTGCCTCATTGCCTGTATCCGCCACGGGTCCGCGGTCAAACGACCACCCCTCATCACTGTCAAACGCTCCCTAAAACACTTCTGCGAGCAGGCCTTTCTAATCGACCTGGCCCGGGTACCCTGGAAGGATATTGACCTCATCCCGTCAGTTGAGGATGCCTGGTCATTCTTTAAATGTTACTTCCTCACCATATTAGACAAGCATGCTCCGTTCAAAAAATGCAGAACCAAGAACAGATATAGCCCTTGGTTCACTCCAGACCTGACTGCCCTCGACCAGCACAAAAACATCCTGTGGCGAACTGCAATAGCATCGAAGAGCCCCCGCGATATGCAACTGTTCAGGGAAGTCAGGAACCAATACACGCAGTCAGTCAGGAAAGCAAAGGCCAGCTTTTTCAAGCAGAAATTTGCATCCTGTAGCTCTAACTCCAAAAAGTTCTGGGATACTGTAAAGTCCATGGAGAACAAGAGCACCTCCTCCCAGCTGCCCACTGCACTGAGGCTAGGTAACACGGTCACCACCGATAAATCCGTGATAATCGAAGACTTCAACAAGCATTTCTCAATGGCTGGCCATGCCTTCCTCCTGGCGACTCCAACCTTGACCAACAGCCCCGCCCCCCCCGCTGCTACTCGCCCAAGCCTCCCCAGCTTCTCCTTTACCCAAATCCAGATAGCAGATGTTCTGAAAGAGCTGGAAAACCTGGACCCATACAAATCTGCTGGGCTTGACAATCTGGACCCCCTATTTCTGAAACTGTCCGCCGCCATTGTCGCACCCCCTATCACCAGCCTGTTCAACCTCTCCTTCGTATCATCTGAGATCCCCAAGGATTGGAAAGCTGCCGCGGTCATCCCCCTCTTCAAAGGGGGAGACACCCTGGACCCAAACTGTTACAGACCTATATCCATCCTGCCCTGCCTATCTAAGGTCTTCGAAAGCCAAGTCAACAAACAGATCACTGACCATCTCGAATCCCACCGTACCTTCTCCGCTGTGCAATCCGGTTTCCGAGCCGGTCACGGGTGCACCTCAGCCACGCTCAAGGTACTAAACGATATCATAACCGCCATCGATAAAAGACATTACTGTGCAGCCGTCTTCATCGACCTGGCCAAGGCTTTCGACTCTGTCAATCACCATATTCTTATCGGCAGACTCAGTAGCCTCGGTTTTTCTAATGACTGCCTTGCCTGGTTCACCAACTACTTTGCAGACAGAGTTCAGTGTGTCAAATCGGAGGGCATGTTGTCCGGTCCTCTGGCAGTCTCTATGGGGGTACCACAGGGTTCAATTCTCGGGCCGACTCTTTTCTCTGTATACATCAATGATGTTGCTCTTGCTGCGGGCGATTCCCTGATCCACCTCTACGCAGACGACACCATTCTATATACTTCCGGCCCTTCCTTGGACACTGTGCTATCTAACCTCCAAACGAGCTTCAATGCCATACAACACTCCTTCCGTGGCCTCCAACTGCTCTTAAACGCTAGTAAAACCAAATGCATGCTTTTCAACCGTTCGCTGCCTGCACCCGCACGCCCGACTAGCATCACCACCCTGGACGGTTCCGACCTAGAATATGTGGACATCTATAAGTACCTAGGTGTCTGGCTAGACTGCAAACTCTCCTTCCAGACTCATATCAAACATCTCCAATCCAAAATCAAAGCAAGAATCGGCTTTCTATTCCGCAACAAAGCCTCCTTCACTCACGCCGCCAAACTTACCCTAGTAAAACTGACTATCCTACCGATCCTCGACTTCGGCGATGTCATCTACAAAATAGCTTCCAATACTCTACTCAGCAAACTGGATGCAGTTTATCACAGTGCCATTCGTTTTGTTACTAAAGCACCTTATACGACCCACCACTGCGACCTGTATGCCCTAGTCGGCTGGCCCTCGCTACATGTTCGTCGTCAGACCCACTGGCTCCAGGTCATCTACAAGGCTATGCTAGGTAAAGTGCCGCCTTATCTCAGTTCACTGGTCACGATGGCTACACCCACCCGCAACACGCGCTCCAGCAGGTGTATCTCACTGATCATCCCTAAAGCCAAATCCAGTTCTCTGCTGCCTGCGACTGGAACGAATTGCAAAAATCTCTGAAGTTGGAGACTTTTATCTCCCTCAACAACTTTAAAAATCTGCTATCCGAGCAGCTAACCGATCGCTGCAGCTGTACATAGTCCATCTGTAAACTACCCACCCAATTTACCTACCTCACCCCCCATACTGCTTTTATTTATTTACTTTTCTGCTCTTTTGCACACCAGTATCTCTTCTTGCACATGATCATCTGATGATTTATCACTCCAGTGTTAATCTGCTAAATTGTAATTATTCGATTTATTGCCTACCTCATGCCTTTTGCACACATTGTATATAGATTCTCTTTTTTTTCTACCATGTTATTGACTTGTTTATTGTTTACTCCATGTGTAACTCTGTGTTGTCTGTTCACACTGCTATGCTTTATCTTGGCCAGGTCGCAGTTGCAAATGAGAACTTGTTCTCAACTAGCCTACCTGGTTAAATAAAGGTGAAATAAAAATAAATAAAAATAAATGTCACCTCTACTTTCCTCTCTGCCTCAGCATTATGTCACCTCTACTTTCCTCACTGCCTCAGCATTATGTCACCTCTACTTTCCTCTCTGCCTCAGCATTATGTCACCTCTACTTTCCTCACTGCCTCAGCATTATGTCACCTCTACTTTCCTCACTGCCTCAGCATTATGTCACCTCTACTTTCCTCTCTGCCTCAGCATATAACACTTCCCCACTAATTTAACCCTGTCCCACTCGCATAGGAAGTTTCTGTTCCCCAGCAACATGGCCACCCCCACAATTGAAACACGCCACTTTTTCCACCAAAACGACACACTCTTTTGTCCTGCACACTCCTCACACCTCGGAATCCCCCTCCTACATTGTGCTGAAACATAAACCTGGCACCTGAAACACCGTAGTGGTTTGGGAACAAAAGCTCTCACGGCATAACATATATACCATAGCACGACCTTATCTGGTAAACACTCAGAAGGACAGACAGGGTCTCCTCAGTCTTGTGCTCGCCACTGGGCCTACGTCGCACCAATTGGCGGGCATCACAAACATGGGAATCCTAATTTTCAGTTCATCCACCTCGACACTCGACGCCACCTCTGGATTTGTATGGTTTGTACCTAGCGCCCTTCTTTCTGCCTCGCGTCATCTCGCCATCCACCATCCCAAACTCGTGACGTTCCTAGTCGAGCTCCTCAGGGCTGTGTTCCTAGTCGAGCTTCTCAGGGCTGTGTTCCTAGTTGAGCTCCTCAGGGCTGTGTTCCTAGTTGAGCTCCTCAGGGCTGTGTTCCTAGTTGAGCTCCTCAGGGCTGTGTTCCTAGTTGAGCTCCTCAGGGCTGTGTTCCTAGTCGAGCTCCTCAGGGCTGTGTTCCTAGTCGAGCTCCTCAGGGCTGTGTTCCTAGCCGAGCTCCTCAGGGCTGTGTTCCTAGTTGAGCTCCTCAGGGCTGTGTTCCTAGTTGAGCTCCTCAGGGCTGTGTTCCTAGCCGCTCCTCAGGGCTGTGTTCCTAGTCGAGCTCCTCAGGGCTGTGTTCCTAGTCGAGCTCCTCAGGGCTGTGTTCCTAGTCGAGCTCCTCAGGGCTGTGTTCCTAGTTGAGCTCCTTAGGGCTGTGTTCCTAGCCGCTCCTCAGGGCTGTGTTCCTAGTCGAGCTCCTCAGGGCTGTGTTCCTAGTTGAGCTCCTTAGGGCTGTGTTCCTAGCCGCTCCTCAGGGCTGTGTTCCTAGTCGAGCTCCTCAGGGCTGTGTTCCTAGTCGAGCTCCTCAGGGCTGTGTTCCTAGCCGCTCCTCAGGGCTGTGTTCCTAGCCGCTCCTCAGGGCTGTGTTCCTAGCCTCTCCTCAGGGCTGTGTTCCTAGTCGAGCTCCTCAGGGCTGTGTTCCTAGTCGAGCTCCTCAGGGCTGTGTTCCTAGCCGAGCTCCTCAGGGCTGTGTTCCTAGCCGCTCCTCAGGGCTGTGTTCCTAGTCGAGCTCCTCAGGGCTGTGTTCCTAGTTGAGCTCCTCAGGGCTGTGTTCCTAGTTGAGCTCCTCAGGGCTGTGTTCCTAGTCGAGCTCCTCAGGGCTGTGTTCCTAGCCGCTCCTCAGGGCTGTGTTCCTAGCCTCTCCTCAGGGCTGTGTTCCTAGTCGAGCTCCTCAGGGCTGTGTTCCTAGCCGAGCTCCTCAGGGCTGTGTTCCTAGCCGCTCCTCAGGGCTGTGTTCCTAGCCGCTCCTCAGGGCTGTGTTCCTAGTCGAGCTCCTCAGGGCTGTGTTCCTAGTTGAGCTCCTCAGGGCTGTGTTCCTAGTCGAGCTCCTCAGGGCTGTGTTCCTAGCCGCTCCTCAGGGCTGTGTTCCTAGTCGAGCTCCTCAGGGCTGTGTTCCTAGCCTCTCCTCAGGGCTGTGTTCCTAGTCGAGCTCCTCAGGGCTGTGTTCCTAGTCGAGCTCCTCAGGGCTGTGTTCCTAGTTGAGCTCCTCAGGGCTGTGTTCCTAGTCGAGCTCCTCAGGGCTGTGTTCCTAGTCGAGCTCCCCAGGGCTGTGTTCCTAGTCGAGCTCCTCAGGGCTGTGTTCCTAGTCGAGCTCCTCAGGGCTGTGTTCCTAGCCGCTCCTCAGGGCTGTGTTCCTAGTCGAGCTCCTCAGGGCTGTGTTCCTAGTCGAGCTCCTCAGGGCTGTGTTCCTAGTCGAGCTCCCCAGGGCTGTGTTCCTAGTTGAGCTCCTCAGGGCTGTGTTCCTAGTCGAGCTCCCCAGGGATGTGTTCCTAGTTGAGCTCCTCAGGGCTGTGTTCCTAGTCGAGCTCCTCAGGGCTGTGTTCCTAGTTGAGCTCCTCAGGGCTGTGTTCCTAGTCGAGCTCCTCAGGGCTGTGTTCCTAGCGCCTCCTCAGGGCTGTGTTCCTAGTCGCTCCTCAAGGCTGTGTTCCTAGTCGAGCTCCTCAGGGCTGTGTTCCTAGTCGAGCTCCTCAGGGCTGTGTTCCTAATCGAGCTCCTCAGGGCTGTGTTCCTAGTCGAGCTCCTCAGGGCTGTGTTCCTAGCCGCTCCTCAGGGCTGTGTTCCTAGTCGAGCTCCTCAGGGCTGTGTTCCTAGTCGAGCTCCTCAGGGCTGTGTTCCTAGTCGAGCTCCTCAGGGCTGTGTTCCTAGTCGAGCTCCTCAGGGCTGTGTTCCTAGTCGAGCTCCTCAGGGCTGTGTTCCTAGTTGAGCTCCTCAGGGCTGTGTTCCTAGTCGAGCTCCTCAGGGCTGTGTTCCTAGCCTCTCCTCAGGGCTGTGTTCCTAGTTGAGCTCCTCAGGGCTGTGTTCCTAGTCGAGCTCCTCAGGGCTGTGTTCCTAGTTGAGCTCCTCAGGGCTGTGTTCCTAGTCGAGCTCCTCAGGGCTGTGTTCCTAGTCGAGCTCCCCAGGGCTGTGTTCCTAGTCGAGCTCCTCAGGGCTGTGTTCCTAGTCGAGCTCCTCAGGGCTGTGTTCCTAGCCGCTCCTCAGGGCTGTGTTCCTAGTCGAGCTCCTCAGGGCTGTGTTCCTAGTCGAGCTCCTCAGGGCTGTGTTCCTAGTCGAGCTCCCCAGGGCTGTGTTCCTAGTTGAGCTCCTCAGGGCTGTGTTCCTAGTCGAGCTCCCCAGGGCTGTGTTCCTAGTTGAGCTCCTCAGGGCTGTGTTCCTAGTCGAGCTCCTCAGGGCTGTGTTCCTAGTTGAGCTCCTCAGGGCTGTGTTCCTAGTCGAGCTCCTCAGGGCTGTGTTCCTAGCCTCTCCTCAGGGCTGTGTTCCTAGTCGCTCCTCAGGGCTGTGTTCCTAGTCGAGCTCCTCAGGGCTGTGTTCCTAGTCGAGCTCCTCAGGGCTGTGTTCCTAATCGAGCTCCTCAGGGCTGTGTTCCTAGTCGAGCTCCTCAGGGCTGTGTTCCTAGCCGCTCCTCAGGGCTGTGTTCCTAGTCGAGCTCCTCAGGGCTGTGTTCCTAGTCGAGCTCCTCAGGGCTGTGTTCCTAGTCGAGCTCCTCAGGGCTGTGTTCCTAGTCGAGCTCCTCAGGGCTGTGTTCCTAGTCGAGCTCCTCAGGGCTGTGTTCCTAGCCGCTCCTCAGGGCTGTGTTCCTAGTTGAGCTCCTCAGGGCTGTGTTCCTAGTCGAGCTCCTCAGGGCTGTGTTCCTAGCCTCTCCTCAGGGCTGTGTTCCTAGTTGAGCTCCTCAGGGCTGTGTTCCTAGTCGAGCTCCTCAGGGCTGTGTTCCTAGCCGAGCTCCTCAGGGCTGTGTTCCTAGTCGAGCTCCTCAGGGCTGTGTTCCTAGTTGAGCTCCTCAGGGCTGTGTTCCTAGTTGAGCTCCTCAGGGCTGTGTTCCTAGTCGAGCTCCTCAGGGCTGTGTTCCTAGCCGCTCCTCAGGGCTGTGTTCCTAGTCGAGCTCCTCAGGGCTGTGTTCCTAGTCGAGCTCCTCAGGGCTGTGTTCCTAGTCGAGCTCCTCAGGGCTGTGTTCCTAGTCGAGCTCCTCAGGGCTGTGTTCCTAGCCGCTCCTCAGGGCTGTGTTCCTAATCGCTCCTCAGGGCTGTGTTCCTAGTCGAGCTCCTCAGGGCTGTGTTCCTAGTCGAGCTCCTCAGGGCTGTGTTCCTAGTCGAGCTCCTCAGGGCTGTGTTCCTAGTCGAGCTCCTCAGGGCTGTGTTCCTAGTCGAGCTCCTCAGGGCTGTGTTCCTAGTCGAGCTCCTCAGGGCTGTGTTCCTAGTCGAGCTCCTCAGGGCTGTGTTCCTAGCCGCTCCTCAGGGCTGTGTTCCTAGTCGAGCTCCTCAGGGCTGTGTTCCTAGTCGAGCTCCTCAGGGCTGTGTTCCTAGTCGAACTCCTCAGGGCTGTGTTCCTAGTCGAGCTCCTCTGGGCTGTGTTCCTAGTCGAGCTCCTCAGGGCTGTGTTCCTAGTCGAGCTCCTCAGGGCTGTGTTCCTAGTTGAGCTCCTCAGGGCTGTGTTCCTAGCCGCTCCTCAGGGCTGTGTTCCTAGTCGAGCTCCTCAGGGCTGTGTTCCTAGTCGAGCTCCTCAGGGCTGTGTTCCTAGTTGAGCTCCTTAGGGCTGTGTTCCTAGCCGCTCCTCAGGGCTGTGTTCCTAGTCGAGCTCCTCAGGGCTGTGTTCCTAGTCGAGCTCCTCAGGGCTGTGTTCCTAGCCGCTCCTCAGGGCTGTGTTCCTAGCCGCTCCTCAGGGCTGTGTTCCTAGCCTCTCCTCAGGGCTGTGTTCCTAGTCGAGCTCCTCAGGGCTGTGTTCCTAGTCGAGCTCCTCAGGGCTGTGTTCCTAGCCGAGCTCCTCAGGGCTGTGTTCCTAGCCGCTCCTCAGGGCTGTGTTCCTAGTCGAGCTCCTCAGGGCTGTGTTCCTAGTTGAGCTCCTCAGGGCTGTGTTCCTAGTTGAGCTCCTCAGGGCTGTGTTCCTAGTCGAGCTCCTCAGGGCTGTGTTCCTAGCCGCTCCTCAGGGCTGTGTTCCTAGCCTCTCCTCAGGGCTGTGTTCCTAGTCGAGCTCCTCAGGGCTGTGTTCCTAGCCGAGCTCCTCAGGGCTGTGTTCCTAGCCGCTCCTCAGGGCTGTGTTCCTAGCCGCTCCTCAGGGCTGTGTTCCTAGTCGAGCTCCTCAGGGCTGTGTTCCTAGTTGAGCTCCTCAGGGCTGTGTTCCTAGTCGAGCTCCTCAGGGCTGTGTTCCTAGTTGAGCTCCTTAGGGCTGTGTTCCTAGCCGCTCCTCAGGGCTGTGTTCCTAGTCGAGCTCCTCAGGGCTGTGTTCCTAGTCGAGCTCCTCAAGGCTGTGTTCCTAGCCGCTCCTCAGGGCTGTGTTCCTAGCCGCTCCTCAGGGCTGTGTTCCTAGCCTCTCCTCAGGGCTGTGTTCCTAGTCGAGCTCCTCAGGGCTGTGTTCCTAGTCGAGCTCCTCAGGGCTGTGTTCCTAGCCGAGCTCCTCAGGGCTGTGTTCCTAGCCGCTCCTCAGGGCTGTGTTCCTAGTCGAGCTCCTCAGGGCTGTGTTCCTAGTTGAGCTCCTCAGGGCTGTGTTCCTAGTTGAGCTCCTCAGGGCTGTGTTCCTAGTCGAGCTCCTCAGGGCTGTGTTCCTAGCCGCTCCTCAGGGCTGTGTTCCTAGCCTCTCCTCAGGGCTGTGTTCCTAGTCGAGCTCCTCAGGGCTGTGTTCCTAGCCGAGCTCCTCAGGGCTGTGTTCCTAGCCGCTCCTCAGGGCTGTGTTCCTAGCCGCTCCTCAGGGCTGTGTTCCTAGTCGAGCTCCTCAGGGCTGTGTTCCTAGTTGAGCTCCTCAGGGCTGTGTTCCTAGTCGAGCTCCTCAGGGCTGTGTTCCTAGCCGCTCCTCAGGGCTGTGTTCCTAGTCGAGCTCCTCAGGGCTGTGTTCCTAGCCTCTCCTCAGGGCTGTGTTCCTAGTCGAGCTCCTCAGGGCTGTGTTCCTAGTCGAGCTCCTCAGGGCTGTGTTCCTAGTCGAGCTCCTCAGGGCTGTGTTCCTAGTCGAGCTCCTCAGGGCTGTGTTCCTAGTCGAGCTCCCCAGGGCTGTGTTCCTAGTCGAGCTCCTCAGGGCTGTGTTCCTAGTCGAGCTCCTCAGGGCTGTGTTCCTAGCCGCTCCTCAGGGCTGTGTTCCTAGTCGAGCTCCTCAGGGCTGTGTTCCTAGTCGAGCTCCTCAGGGCTGTGTTCCTAGTCGAGCTCCCCAGGGCTGTGTTCCTAGTTGAGCTCCTCAGGGCTGTGTTCCTAGTCGAGCTCCCCAGGGCTGTGTTCCTAGTTGAGCTCCTCAGGGCTGTGTTCCTAGTCGAGCTCCTCAGGGCTGTGTTCCTAGTTGAGCTCCTCAGGGCTGTGTTCCTAGTCGAGCTCCTCAGGGCTGTGTTCCTAGCCTCTCCTCAGGGCTGTGTTCCTAGTCGCTCCTCAGGGCTGTGTTCCTAGTCGAGCTCCTCAGGGCTGTGTTCCTAGTCGAGCTCCTCAGGGCTGTGTTCCTAATCGAGCTCCTCAGGGCTGTGTTCCTAGTCGAGCTCCTCAGGGCTGTGTTCCTAGCCGCTCCTCAGGGCTGTGTTCCTAGTCGAGCTCCTCAGGGCTGTGTTCCTAGTCGAGCTCCTCAGGGCTGTGTTCCTAGTCGAGCTCCTCAGGGCTGTGTTCCTAGTCGAGCTCCTCAGGGCTGTGTTCCTAGTCGAGCTCCTCAGGGCTGTGTTCCTAGCCGCTCCTCAGGGCTGTGTTCCTAGTTGAGCTCCTCAGGGCTGTGTTCCTAGTCGAGCTCCTCAGGGCTGTGTTCCTAGCCTCTCCTCAGGGCTGTGTTCCTAGTTGAGCTCCTCAGGGCTGTGTTCCTAGTCGAGCTCCTCAGGGCTGTGTTCCTAGCCGAGCTCCTCAGGGCTGTGTTCCTAGTCGAGCTCCTCAGGGCTGTGTTCCTAGTCGAGCTCCTCAGGGCTGTGTTCCTAGTTGAGCTCCTCAGGGCTGTGTTCCTAGTCGAGCTCCTCAGGGCTGTGTTCCTAGCCGCTCCTCAGGGCTGTGTTCCTAGTCGAGCTCCTCAGGGCTGTGTTCCTAGTCGAGCTCCTCAGGGCTGTGTTCCTAGTCGAGCTCCTCAGGGCTGTGTTCCTAGTCGAGCTCCTCAGGGCTGTGTTCCTAGTCGAGCTCCTCAGGGCTGTGTTCCTAGCCGCTCCTCAGGGCTGTGTTCCTAATCGCTCCTCAGGGCTGTGTTCCTAGTCGAGCTCCTCAGGGCTGTGTTCCTAGTCGAGCTCCTCAGGGCTGTGTTCCTAGTCGAGCTCCTCAGGGCTGTGTTCCTAGTCGAGCTCCTCAGGGCTGTGTTCCTAGTCGAGCTCCTCAGGGCTGTGTTCCTAGTCGAGCTCCTCAGGGCTGTGTTCCTAGTCGAGCTCCTCAGGGCTGTGTTCCTAGCCGCTCCTCAGGGCTGTGTTCCTAGTCGAGCTCCTCAGGGCTGTGTTCCTAGTCGAGCTCCTCAGGGCTGTGTTCCTAGTCGAACTCCTCAGGGCTGTGTTCCTAGTCGAGCTCCTCTGGGCTGTGTTCCTAGTCGAGCTCCTCAGGGCTGTGTTCCTAGTCGAGCTCCTCAGGGCTGTGTTCCTAGTTGAGCTCCTCAGGGCTGTGTTCCTAGCCGCTCCTCAGGGCTGTGTTCCTAGTTGAGCTCCTCAGGGCTGTGTTCCTAGCCGCTCCTCAGGGCTGTGTTCCTAGTCGAGCTCCTCAGGGCTGTGTTCCTAGTCGAGCTCCTCAGGGCTGTGTTCCTAGCCGCTCCTCAGGGCTGTGTTCCTAGCCGCTCCTCAGGGCTGTGTTCCTAGTCGAGCTCCTCTGGGCTGTGTTCCTAGTCGAGCTCCTCTGGGCTGTGTTCCTAGTCGAGCTCCTCAGGGCTGTGTTCCTAGCCGCTCCTCAGGGCTGTGTTCCTAATCGCTCCTCAGGGCTGTGTTCCTAGTCGAGCTCCTCAGGGCTGTGTTCCTAGTCGAGCTCCTCAGGGCTGTGTTCCTAGTCGAGCTCCTCAGGGCTGTGTTCCTAGTCGAGCTCCTCAGGGCTGTGTTCCTAGTCGAGCTCCTCAGGGCTGTGTTCCTAGTCGAGCTCCTCTGGGCTGTGTTCCTAGTCGAGCTCCTCAGGGCTGTGTTCGTAGTCGAGCTCCTCAGGGCTGTGTTCCTAGTCGAGCTCCTCAGGGCTGTGTTCCTAGCCGCTCCTCAGGGCTGTGTTCCTAGTTGAGCTCCTCAGGGCTGTGTTCCTAGCCGCTCCTCAGGGCTGTGTTCCTAGTCGAGCTCCTCAGGGCTGTGTTCCTAGTCGAGCTCCTCAGGGCTGTGTTCCTAGTCGAGCTCCTCAGGGCTGTGTTCCTAGTCGAGCTCCTCAGGGCTGTGTTCCTAGTCGAGCTCCTCAGGGCTGTGTTCCTAGTCGAGCTCCTCAGGGCTGTGTTCCTAATCGCTCCTCAGGGCTGTGTTCCTAGTCGAGCTCCTCAGGGCTGTGTTTCTAGTCGAGCTCCTCAGGGCTGTGTTTCTAGTCGAGCTCCTCAGGGCTGTGTTCCTAGCCTCTCCTCAGGGCTGTGTTCCTAGTCGAGCTCCTCAGGGCTGTGTTCCTAGTTGAGCTCCTCAGGGCTGTGTTCCTAGTCGAGCTCCTCAGGGCTGTGTTCCTAGTCGAGCTCCTCAGGGCTGTGTTCCTAGTCGAGCTCCTCAGGGCTGTGTTCCTAGCCGAGCTCCTCAGGGCTGTGTTCCTAGTCGAGCTCCTCAGGGCTGTGTTCCTAGCCGCTCCTCAGGGCTGTGTTCCTAGTTGAGCTCCTCAGGGATGTGTTTCTAGTCGAGCTCCTCAGGGCTGTGTTCCTAGTTGAGCTCCTCAGGGCTGTGTTCCTAGTCGAGCTCCTCAGGGCTGTGTTCCTAGTCGAGCTCCTCAGGGCTGTGTTCCTAGTTGAGCTCCTCAGGGCTGTGTTCCTAGCCGCTCCTCAGGGCTGTGTTCCTAGCCGCTCCTCAGGGCTGTGTTCCTAGTTGAGCTCCTCAGGGCTGTGTTCCTAGTTGAGCTCCTCAGGGCTGTGTTCCTAGCCGCTCCTCAGGGCTGTGTTCCTAGTCGAGCTCCTCAGGGCTGTGTTCCTAGCCGAGCTCCTCAGGGCTGTGTTCCTAGTTGAGCTCCTCAGGGCTGTGTTCCTAGTCGAGCTCCTCAGGGCTGTGTTCCTAGCCTCTCCTCAGGGCTGTGTTCCTAGTCGAGCTCCTCAGGGCTGTGTTCCTAGTCGAGCTCCTCAGGGCTGTGTTCCTAGTCGAGCTCCTCAGGGCTGTGTTCCTAGTCGAGCTCCTCAGGGCTGTGTTCCTAGCCGAGCTCCTCAGGGCTGTGTTCCTAGCCGCTCCTCAGGGCTGTGTTCCTAGTTGAGCTCCTCAGGGCTGTGTTCCTAGTCGAGCTCCTCAGGGCTGTGTTCCTAGTTGAGCTCCTCAGGGCTGTGTTCCTAGTCGAGCTCCTCAGGGCTGTGTTCCTAGTCGAGCTCCTCTGGGCTGTGTTCCTAGTCGAGCTCCTCAGGGCTGTGTTCCTAGCCGAGCTCCTCAGGGCTGTGTTCCTAGTTGAGCTCCTCAGGGCTGTGTTCCTAGTTGAGCTCCTCAGGGCTGTGTTCCTAGTTGAGCTCCTCAGGGCTGTGTTCCTAGTTGAGCTCCTCAGGGCTGTGTTCCTAATCGCTCCTCAGGGCTGTGTTCCTAGTCGAGCTCCTCAGGGCTGTGTTCCTAGCCGAACTCCTCAGGGCTGTGTTCCTAATTGAGCTCCTCAGGGCTGTGTTCCTAATCGCTCCTCAGGGCTGTGTTCCTAGTCGAGCTCCTCAGGGCTGTGTTCCTAGCCGAACTCCTCAGGGCTGTGTTCCTAATCGCTCCTCAGGGCTGTGATCCTAGTCGAGCTCCTCAGGGCTGTGTTCCTAGTCGAGCTCCTCAGGGCTGTGTTCCTAGTTGAGCTCCTCAGGGCTGTGTTCCTAGTTGAGCTCCTCAGGGCTGTGTTCCTAATCGCTCCTCAGGGCTGTGTTCCTAGTCGAGCTCCTCAGGGCTGTGTTCCTAGCCGAACTCCTCAGGGCTGTGTTCCTAATCGCTCCTCAGGGCTGTGATCCTAGTCGAGCTCCTCAGGGCTGTGTTCCTAGCCGCTCCTCAGGGCTGTGTTCCTAGTCGAGCTCCTCAGGGCTGTGTTCCTAGTCGAGCTCCTCAGGGCTGTGTTCCTAGCCGCTCCTCAGGGCTGTGTTCCTAGTCGAGCTCCTCAGGGCTGTGTTCCTAGTCGAGCTCCTCAGGGCTGTGTTCCCAGTTGAGCTCCTCAGGGCTGTGTTCCTAGTCGAGCTCCTCAGGGCTGTGTTCCTAGCCTCTCCTCAGGGCTGTGTTCCTAGTCGAGCTCCTCAGGGCTGTGTTCCTAGTTGAGCTCCTCAGGGCTGTGTTCCTAGTCGAGCTCCCCAGGGCTGTGTTCCTAGTTGAGCTCCTCAGGGCTGTGTTCTTAGTCGAGCTCCTCAGGGCTGTGTTCCTAATCGCTCCTCAGGGCTGTGTTCCTAGCCGAGCTCCTCAGGGCTGTGTTCCTAATCGCTCCTCAGGGCTGTGTTCCTAGCCGCTCCTCAGGGCTGTGTTCCTAGTTGAGCTCCTCAGGGCTGTGTTCCTAGTCGAGCTCCTCAGGGCTGTGTTCCTAGCCTCTCCTCAGGGCTGTGTTCCTAGTCGAGCTCCTCAGGGCTGTGTTCCTAGCCGCTCCTCAGGGCTGTGTTCCTAGTCGAGCTCCTCAGGGCTGTGTTCCTAGTCGAGCTCCTCAGGGCTGTGTTCCTAGTCGAGCTCCTCAGGGCTGTGTTCCTAGCCGCTCCTCAGGGCTGCGTTCCTAGTCGAGCTCCTCAGGGCTGTGTTCCTAGTCGAGCTCCTCAGGGCTGTGTTCCTAGTTGAGCTCCTCAGGGCTGTGTTCCTAGCCGAGCTCCTCAGGGCTGTGTTCCTAGTCGAGCTCCTCAGGGCTGTGTTCCTAGCCTCTCCTCAGGGCTGTGTTCCTAGTCGAGCTCCTCAGGGCTGTGTTCCTAGTTGAGCTCCTCAGGGCTGTGTTCCTAGCCTCTCCTCAGGGCTGTGTTCCTAGTCGAGCTCCTCAGGGCTGTGTTTCTAGCCGCTCCTCAGGGCTGTGTTCCTAGTCGAGCTCCTCAGGGCTGTGTTCCTAGCCTCTCCTCAGGGCTGTGTTCCTAGTCGAGCTCCTCAGGGCTGTGTTCCTAGTCGAGCTCCTCAGGGCTGTGTTCCTAGTCGAGCTCCTCAGAGCTGTGTTCCTAGTTGAGCTCCTCAGGGCTGTGTTCCTAGTCGAGCTCCCCAGGGCTGTGTTCCTAGTTGAGCTCCTCAGGGCTGTGTTCCTAGTCGAGCTCCTCAGGGCTGTGTTCCTAGTTGAGCTCCTCAGGGCTGTGTTCCTAGTCGAGCTCCCCAGGGCTGTGTTCCTAGCCTCTCCTCAGGGCTGTGTTCCTAGTCGAGCTCCTCAGGGCTGTGTTCCTAGTCGAGCTCCTCAGGGCTGTGTTCCTAGTCGAGCTCCTCAGGGCTGTGTTCCTAGTCGAGCTCCTCAGGGCTGTGTTCCTAGTCGAGCTCCTCAGGGCTGTGTTCCTAGTTGAGCTCCTCAGGGCTGTGTTCCTAGTCGAGCTCCTCAGGGCTGTGTTCCTAGTCGAGCTCCTCAGGGCTGTGTTCCTAGTCGAGCTCCCCAGGGCTGTGTTCCTAGTTGAGCTCCTCAGGGCTGTGTTCTTAGTCGAGCTCCTCAGGGCTGTGTTCCTAATCGCTCCTCAGGGCTGTGTTCCTAGCCGAGCTCCTCAGGGCTGTGTTCCTAATCGCTCCTCAGGGCTGTGTTCCTAGCCGCTCCTCAGGGCTGTGTTCCTAGTTGAGCTCCTCAGGGCTGTGTTCCTAGTCGAGCTCCTCAGGGCTGTGTTCCTAGCCTCTCCTCAGGGCTGTGTTCCTAGTCGAGCTCCTCAGGGCTGTGTTCCTAGCCGCTCCTCAGGGCTGTGTTCCTAGTCGAGCTCCTCAGGGCTGTGTTCCTAGTCGAGCTCCTCAGGGCTGTGTTCCTAGTCGAGCTCCTCAGGGCTGCGTTCCTAGCCGCTCCTCAGGGCTGCGTTCCTAGTCGAGCTCCTCAGGGCTGTGTTCCTAGTCGAGCTCCTCAGGGCTGTGTTCCTAGTTGAGCTCCTCAGGGCTGTGTTCCTAGCCGAGCTCCTCAGGGCTGTGTTCCTAGTCGAGCTCCTCAGGGCTGTGTTCCTAGTCGAGCTCCTCAGGGCTGTGTTCCTAGTCGAGCTCCTCAGGGCTGTGTTCCTAGTTGAGCTCCTCAGGGCTGTGTTCCTAGCCTCTCCTCAGGGCTGTGTTCCTAGTCGAGCTCCTCAGGGCTGTGTTTCTAGCCGCTCCTCAGGGCTGTGTTCCTAGTCGAGCTCCTCAGGGCTGTGTTCCTAGCCTCTCCTCAGGGCTGTGTTCCTAGTCGAGCTCCTCAGGGCTGTGTTCCTAGTCGAGCTCCTCAGGGCTGTGTTCCTAGTCGAGCTCCTCAGAGCTGTGTTTCTAGTTGAGCTCCTCAGGGCTGTGTTCCTAGTCGAACTCCCCAGGGCTGTGTTCCTAGTTGAGCTCCTCAGGGCTGTGTTCCTAGTCGAGCTCCTCAGGGCTGTGTTCCTAGTTGAGCTCCTCAGGGCTGTGTTCCTAGTTGAGCTCCTCAGGGCTGTGTTCCTAGTTGAGCTCCTCAGGGCTGTGTTCCTAGTCGAGCTCCTCAGGGCTGTGTTCCTAGCCTCTCCTCAGGGCTGTGTTCCTAGTCGAGCTCCTCAGGGCTGTGTTCCTAGCCGCTCCTCAGGGCTGTGTTCCTAGTCGAGCTCCTCAGGGCTGTGTTCCTAGTCGAGCTCCTCAGGGCTGTGTTCCTAGTCGAGCTCCTCAGGGCTGTGTTCCTAGCCGCTCCTCAGGGCTGCGTTCCTAGTCGAGCTCCTCAGGGCTGTGTTCCTAGTCGAGCTCCTCAGGGCTGTGTTCCTAGTTGAGCTCCTCAGGGCTGTGTTCCTAGCCGAGCTCCTCAGGGCTGTGTTCCTAGTCGAGCTCCTCAGGGCTGTGTTCCTAGTCGAGCTCCTCAGGGCTGTGTTCCTAGTCGAGCTCCTCAGGGCTGTGTTCCTAGTTGAGCTCCTCAGGGCTGTGTTCCTAGCCTCTCCTCAGGGCTGTGTTCCTAGTCGAGCTCCTCAGGGCTGTGTTTCTAGCCGCTCCTCAGGGCTGTGTTCCTAGTCGAGCTCCTCAGGGCTGTGTTCCTAGCCTCTCCTCAGGGCTGTGTTCCTAGTCGAGCTCCTCAGGGCTGTGTTCCTAGTCGAGCTCCTCAGGGCTGTGTTCCTAGTCGAGCTCCTCAGAGCTGTGTTCCTAGTTGAGCTCCTCAGGGCTGTGTTCCTAGTCGAACTCCCCAGGGCTGTGTTCCTAGTTGAGCTCCTCAGGGCTGTGTTCCTAGTCGAGCTCCTCAGGGCTGTGTTCCTAGTTGAGCTCCTCAGGGCTGTGTTCCTAGTCGAGCTCCCCAGGGCTGTGTTCCTAGCCTCTCCTCAGGGCTGTGTTCCTAGTCGAGCTCCTCAGGGCTGTGTTCCTAGTCGAGCTCCTCAGGGCTGTGTTCCTAGTCGAGCTCCTCAGGGCTGTGTTCCTAGTCGAGCTCCTCAGGGCTGTGTTCCTAGTTGAGCTCCTCAGGGCTGTGTTCCTAGTCGAGCTCCTCAGGGCTGTGTTCCTAGTCGAGCTCCTCAGGGCTGTGTTCCTAGTCGAGCTCCTCAGGGCTGTGTTCCTAGTTGAGCTCCTCAGGGCTGTGTTCCTAGCCGCTCCTCAGGGCTGTGTTCCTAGTCGAGCTCCTCAGGGCTGTGTTCCTAGTCGAGCTCCTCAGGGCTGTGTTCCTAGTCGAGCTCCTCAGGGCTGTGTTCCTAATCGCTCCTCAGGGCTGTGTTCCTAGTCGAGCTCCTCAGGGCTGTGTTTCTAGTCGAGCTCCTCAGGGCTGTGTTTCTAGTCGAGCTCCTCAGGGCTGTGTTCCTAGCCTCTCCTCAGGGCTGTGTTCCTAGTCGAGCTCCTCAGGGCTGTGTTCCTAGTTGAGCTCCTCAGGGCTGTGTTCCTAGTCGAGCTCCTCAGGGCTGTGTTCCTAGTCGAGCTCCTCAGGGCTGTGTTCCTAGTCGAGCTCCTCAGGGCTGTGTTCCTAGCCGAGCTCCTCAGGGCTGTGTTCCTAGTCGAGCTCCTCAGGGCTGTGTTCCTAGCCGCTCCTCAGGGCTGTGTTCCTAGTTGAGCTCCTCAGGGATGTGTTTCTAGTCGAGCTCCTCAGGGCTGTGTTCCTAGTTGAGCTCCTCAGGGCTGTGTTCCTAGTCGAGCTCCTCAGGGCTGTGTTCCTAGTCGAGCTCCTCAGGGCTGTGTTCCTAGTTGAGCTCCTCAGGGCTGTGTTCCTAGCCGCTCCTCAGGGCTGTGTTCCTAGCCGCTCCTCAGGGCTGTGTTCCTAGTTGAGCTCCTCAGGGCTGTGTTCCTAGTTGAGCTCCTCAGGGCTGTGTTCCTAGCCGCTCCTCAGGGCTGTGTTCCTAGTCGAGCTCCTCAGGGCTGTGTTCCTAGCCGAGCTCCTCAGGGCTGTGTTCCTAGTTGAGCTCCTCAGGGCTGTGTTCCTAGTCGAGCTCCTCAGGGCTGTGTTCCTAGCCTCTCCTCAGGGCTGTGTTCCTAGTCGAGCTCCTCAGGGCTGTGTTCCTAGTCGAGCTCCTCAGGGCTGTGTTCCTAGTCGAGCTCCTCAGGGCTGTGTTCCTAGTCGAGCTCCTCAGGGCTGTGTTCCTAGCCGAGCTCCTCAGGGCTGTGTTCCTAGCCGCTCCTCAGGGCTGTGTTCCTAGTTGAGCTCCTCAGGGCTGTGTTCCTAGTCGAGCTCCTCAGGGCTGTGTTCCTAGTTGAGCTCCTCAGGGCTGTGTTCCTAGTCGAGCTCCTCAGGGCTGTGTTCCTAGTCGAGCTCCTCTGGGCTGTGTTCCTAGTCGAGCTCCTCAGGGCTGTGTTCCTAGCCGAGCTCCTCAGGGCTGTGTTCCTAGTTGAGCTCCTCAGGGCTGTGTTCCTAGTTGAGCTCCTCAGGGCTGTGTTCCTAGTTGAGCTCCTCAGGGCTGTGTTCCTAGTTGAGCTCCTCAGGGCTGTGTTCCTAATCGCTCCTCAGGGCTGTGTTCCTAGTCGAGCTCCTCAGGGCTGTGTTCCTAGCCGAACTCCTCAGGGCTGTGTTCCTAATTGAGCTCCTCAGGGCTGTGTTCCTAATCGCTCCTCAGGGCTGTGTTCCTAGTCGAGCTCCTCAGGGCTGTGTTCCTAGCCGAACTCCTCAGGGCTGTGTTCCTAATCGCTCCTCAGGGCTGTGATCCTAGTCGAGCTCCTCAGGGCTGTGTTCCTAGTCGAGCTCCTCAGGGCTGTGTTCCTAGTCGAGCTCCTCAGGGCTGTGTTCCTAGTTGAGCTCCTCAGGGCTGTGTTCCTAATCGCTCCTCAGGGCTGTGTTCCTAGTCGAGCTCCTCAGGGCTGTGTTCCTAATCGCTCCTCAGGGCTGTGTTCCTAATCGCTCCTCAGGGCTGTGATCCTAGTCGAGCTCCTCAGGGCTGTGTTCCTAGCCGCTCCTCAGGGCTGTGTTCCTAGTCGAGCTCCTCAGGGCTGTGTTCCTAGTCGAGCTCCTCAGGGCTGTGTTCCTAGCCGCTCCTCAGGGCTGTGTTCCTAGTCGAGCTCCTCAGGGCTGTGTTCCTAGTCGAGCTCCTCAGGGCTGTGTTCCCAGTTGAGCTCCTCAGGGCTGTGTTCCTAGTCGAGCTCCTCAGGGCTGTGTTCCTAGCCTCTCCTCAGGGCTGTGTTCCTAGTCGAGCTCCTCAGGGCTGTGTTCCTAGTTGAGCTCCTCAGGGCTGTGTTCCTAGTCGAGCTCCCCAGGGCTGTGTTCCTAGTTGAGCTCCTCAGGGCTGTGTTCTTAGTCGAGCTCCTCAGGGCTGTGTTCCTAATCGCTCCTCAGGGCTGTGTTCCTAGCCGAGCTCCTCAGGGCTGTGTTCCTAATCGCTCCTCAGGGCTGTGTTCCTAGCCGCTCCTCAGGGCTGTGTTCCTAGTTGAGCTCCTCAGGGCTGTGTTCCTAGTCGAGCTCCTCAGGGCTGTGTTCCTAGCCTCTCCTCAGGGCTGTGTTCCTAGTCGAGCTCCTCAGGGCTGTGTTCCTAGCCGCTCCTCAGGGCTGTGTTCCTAGTCGAGCTCCTCAGGGCTGTGTTCCTAGTCGAGCTCCTCAGGGCTGTGTTCCTAGTCGAGCTCCTCAGGGCTGTGTTCCTAGCCGCTCCTCAGGGCTGCGTTCCTAGTCGAGCTCCTCAGGGCTGTGTTCCTAGTCGAGCTCCTCAGGGCTGTGTTCCTAGTTGAGCTCCTCAGGGCTGTGTTCCTAGCCGAGCTCCTCAGGGCTGTGTTCCTAGTCGAGCTCCTCAGGGCTGTGTTCCTAGCCTCTCCTCAGGGCTGTGTTCCTAGTCGAGCTCCTCAGGGCTGTGTTCCTAGTTGAGCTCCTCAGGGCTGTGTTCCTAGCCTCTCCTCAGGGCTGTGTTCCTAGTCGAGCTCCTCAGGGCTGTGTTTCTAGCCGCTCCTCAGGGCTGTGTTCCTAGTCGAGCTCCTCAGGGCTGTGTTCCTAGCCTCTCCTCAGGGCTGTGTTCCTAGTCGAGCTCCTCAGGGCTGTGTTCCTAGTCGAGCTCCTCAGGGCTGTGTTCCTAGTCGAGCTCCTCAGAGCTGTGTTCCTAGTTGAGCTCCTCAGGGCTGTGTTCCTAGTCGAGCTCCCCAGGGCTGTGTTCCTAGTTGAGCTCCTCAGGGCTGTGTTCCTAGTCGAGCTCCTCAGGGCTGTGTTCCTAGTTGAGCTCCTCAGGGCTGTGTTCCTAGTCGAGCTCCCCAGGGCTGTGTTCCTAGCCTCTCCTCAGGGCTGTGTTCCTAGTCGAGCTCCTCAGGGCTGTGTTCCTAGTCGAGCTCCTCAGGGCTGTGTTCCTAGTCGAGCTCCTCAGGGCTGTGTTCCTAGTCGAGCTCCTCAGGGCTGTGTTCCTAGTCGAGCTCCTCAGGGCTGTGTTCCTAGTTGAGCTCCTCAGGGCTGTGTTCCTAGTCGAGCTCCTCAGGGCTGTGTTCCTAGTCGAGCTCCTCAGGGCTGTGTTCCTAGTCGAGCTCCCCAGGGCTGTGTTCCTAGTTGAGCTCCTCAGGGCTGTGTTCTTAGTCGAGCTCCTCAGGGCTGTGTTCCTAATCGCTCCTCAGGGCTGTGTTCCTAGCCGAGCTCCTCAGGGCTGTGTTCCTAATCGCTCCTCAGGGCTGTGTTCCTAGCCGCTCCTCAGGGCTGTGTTCCTAGTTGAGCTCCTCAGGGCTGTGTTCCTAGTCGAGCTCCTCAGGGCTGTGTTCCTAGCCTCTCCTCAGGGCTGTGTTCCTAGTCGAGCTCCTCAGGGCTGTGTTCCTAGCCGCTCCTCAGGGCTGTGTTCCTAGTCGAGCTCCTCAGGGCTGTGTTCCTAGTCGAGCTCCTCAGGGCTGTGTTCCTAGTCGAGCTCCTCAGGGCTGTGTTCCTAGCCGCTCCTCAGGGCTGCGTTCCTAGTCGAGCTCCTCAGGGCTGTGTTCCTAGTCGAGCTCCTCAGGGCTGTGTTCCTAGTTGAGCTCCTCAGGGCTGTGTTCCTAGCCGAGCTCCTCAGGGCTGTGTTCCTAGTCGAGCTCCTCAGGGCTGTGTTCCTAGTCGAGCTCCTCAGGGCTGTGTTCCTAGTCGAGCTCCTCAGGGCTGTGTTCCTAGTTGAGCTCCTCAGGGCTGTGTTCCTAGCCTCTCCTCAGGGCTGTGTTCCTAGTCGAGCTCCTCAGGGCTGTGTTTCTAGCCGCTCCTCAGGGCTGTGTTCCTAGTCGAGCTCCTCAGGGCTGTGTTCCTAGCCTCTCCTCAGGGCTGTGTTCCTAGTCGAGCTCCTCAGGGCTGTGTTCCTAGTCGAGCTCCTCAGGGCTGTGTTCCTAGTCGAGCTCCTCAGAGCTGTGTTCCTAGTTGAGCTCCTCAGGGCTGTGTTCCTAGTCGAACTCCCCAGGGCTGTGTTCCTAGTTGAGCTCCTCAGGGCTGTGTTCCTAGTCGAGCTCCTCAGGGCTGTGTTCCTAGTTGAGCTCCTCAGGGCTGTGTTCCTAGTTGAGCTCCTCAGGGCTGTGTTCCTAGTTGAGCTCCTCAGGGCTGTGTTCCTAGTCGAGCTCCTCAGGGCTGTGTTCCTAGCCTCTCCTCAGGGCTGTGTTCCTAGTCGAGCTCCTCAGGGCTGTGTTCCTAGCCGCTCCTCAGGGCTGTGTTCCTAGTCGAGCTCCTCAGGGCTGTGTTCCTAGTCGAGCTCCTCAGGGCTGTGTTCCTAGTCGAGCTCCTCAGGGCTGTGTTCCTAGCCGCTCCTCAGGGCTGCGTTCCTAGTCGAGCTCCTCAGGGCTGTGTTCCTAGTCGAGCTCCTCAGGGCTGTGTTCCTAGTTGAGCTCCTCAGGGCTGTGTTCCTAGCCGAGCTCCTCAGGGCTGTGTTCCTAGTCGAGCTCCTCAGGGCTGTGTTCCTAGTCGAGCTCCTCAGGGCTGTGTTCCTAGTCGAGCTCCTCAGGGCTGTGTTCCTAGTTGAGCTCCTCAGGGCTGTGTTCCTAGCCTCTCCTCAGGGCTGTGTTCCTAGTCGAGCTCCTCAGGGCTGTGTTTCTAGCCGCTCCTCAGGGCTGTGTTCCTAGTCGAGCTCCTCAGGGCTGTGTTCCTAGCCTCTCCTCAGGGCTGTGTTCCTAGTCGAGCTCCTCAGGGCTGTGTTCCTAGTCGAGCTCCTCAGGGCTGTGTTCCTAGTCGAGCTCCTCAGAGCTGTGTTCCTAGTTGAGCTCCTCAGGGCTGTGTTCCTAGTCGAACTCCCCAGGGCTGTGTTCCTAGTTGAGCTCCTCAGGGCTGTGTTCCTAGTCGAGCTCCTCAGGGCTGTGTTCCTAGTTGAGCTCCTCAGGGCTGTGTTCCTAGTCGAGCTCCCCAGGGCTGTGTTCCTAGCCTCTCCTCAGGGCTGTGTTCCTAGTCGAGCTCCTCAGGGCTGTGTTCCTAGTCGAGCTCCTCAGGGCTGTGTTCCTAGTCGAGCTCCTCAGGGCTGTGTTCCTAGTCGAGCTCCTCAGGGCTGTGTTCCTAGTTGAGCTCCTCAGGGCTGTGTTCCTAGTCGAGCTCCTCAGGGCTGTGTTCCTAGTCGAGCTCCTCAGGGCTGTGTTCCTAGTCGAGCTCCTCAGGGCTGTGTTCCTAGTTGAGCTCCTCAGGGCTGTGTTCCTAGCCGCTCCTCAGGGCTGTGTTCCTAGTCGAGCTCCTCAGGGCTGTGTTCCTAGTCGAGCTCCTCAGGGCTGTGTTCCTAGTTGAGCTCCTCAGGGCTGTGTTCCTAGTCGAGCTCCTCAGGGCTGTGTTCCTAGTCGAGCTCCTCAGGGCTGTGTTCCTAGCCTCTCCTCAGGGCTGTGTTCCTAGTCGAGCTCCTCAGGGCTGTGTTCCTAGTCGAGCTCCTCAGGGCTGTGTTCCTAGTCGAGCTCCTCAGGGCTGTGTTCCTAGTCGAGCTCCTCAGGGCTGTGTTCCTAGTCGAGCTCCTCAGGGCTGTGTTCCTAGTCGAGCTCCTCAGGGCTGTGTTCCTAGTCGAGCTCCTCAGGGCTGTGTTCCTAGTCGAGCTCCTCAGGGCTGTGTTCCTAGTCGAGCTCCTCAGGGCTGTGTTCCTAGCCTCTCCTCAGGGCTGTGTTCCTAGTCGAGCTCCTCAGGGCTGTGTTCCTAGTCGAGCTCCTCAGGGCTGTGTTCCTAGTCGAGCTCCTCAGGGCTGTGTTCCTAGTCGAGCTCCTCAGGGCTGTGTTCCTAGTCGAGCTCCTCAGGGCTGTGTTCCTAGTCGAGCTCCTCAGGGCTGTGTTCCTAGTCGAGCTCCTCAGGGCTGTGTTCCTAGTCGAGCTCCTCAGGGCTGTGTTCCTAGTCGAGCTCCTCAGGGCTGTGTTCCCAGTCGAGCTCCTCAGGGCTGTGTTCCCAGTCGAGCTCCTCAGGGCTGTGTTCCTAGTCGAGCTCCTCAGGGCTGTGTTCCTAGTCGAGCTCCCCAGGGCTGTGTTCCTAGTCGAGCTCCTCAGGGCTGTGTTCCTAGCCTCTCCTCAGGGCTGTGTTCCTAGCCTCTCCTCAGGGCTGTGTTCCTAGCCGAGCTCCTCAGGGCTGTGTTCCTAGTCGAGCTCCTCAGGGCTGTGTTCCTAGCCGAGCTCCTCAGGGCTGTGTTCCTAGCCGAGCTCCTCAGGGCTGTGTTCCTAATCGCTCCTCAGGGCTGTGTTCCTAGCCGCTCCTCAGGGCTGTGTTCCTAGTTGAGCTCCTCAGGGCTGTGTTCCTAGTCGAGCTCCTCAGGGCTGTGTTCCTAGCCTCTCCTCAGGGCTGTGTTCCTAGTCGAGCTCCTCAGGGCTGTGTTCCTAGCCGCTCCTCAGGGCTGTGTTCCTAGTCGAGCTCCTCAGGGCTGTGTTCCTAGTCGAGCTCCTCAGGGCTGTGTTCCTAGTCGAGCTCCTCAGGGCTGTGTTCCTAGCCGCTCCTCAGGGCTGCGTTCCTAGTCGAGCTCCTCAGGGCTGTGTTCCTAGTCGAGCTCCTCAGGGCTGTGTTCCTAGTTGAGCTCCTCAGGGCTGTGTTCCTAGCCGAGCTCCTCAGGGCTGTGTTCCTAGTCGAGCTCCTCAGGGCTGTGTTCCTAGCCTCTCCTCAGGGCTGTGTTCCTAGTCGAGCTCCTCAGGGCTGTGTTCCTAGTTGAGCTCCTCAGGGCTGTGTTCCTAGCCTCTCCTCAGGGCTGTGTTCCTAGTCGAGCTCCTCAGGGCTGTGTTTCTAGCCGCTCC
Organism: Salvelinus alpinus; assembly: GCF_045679555.1. Classification (NCBI taxonomy): domain Eukaryota; kingdom Metazoa; phylum Chordata; class Actinopteri; order Salmoniformes; family Salmonidae; genus Salvelinus; species Salvelinus alpinus. Next base: position 1,301,273 of record NC_092105.1, on the reverse strand, counting down.
TCAGGGCTGTGTTCCTAGTCGAGCTCCTCAGGGCTGTGTTCCTAGCCTCTCCTCAGGGCTGTGTTCCTAGTCGAGCTCCTCAGGGCTGTGTTCCTAGTCGAGCTCCTCAGGGCTGTGTTCCTAGTCGAGCTCCTCAGAGCTGTGTTCCTAGTTGAGCTCCTCAGGGCTGTGTTCCTAGTCGAGCTCCCCAGGGCTGTGTTCCTAGTTGAGCTCCTCAGGGCTGTGTTCCTAGTCGAGCTCCTCAGGGCTGTGTTCCTAGTTGAGCTCCTCAGGGCTGTGTTCCTAGTCGAGCTCCCCAGGGCTGTGTTCCTAGCCTCTCCTCAGGGCTGTGTTCCTAGTCGAGCTCCTCAGGGCTGTGTTCCTAGTCGAGCTCCTCAGGGCTGTGTTCCTAGTCGAGCTCCTCAGGGCTGTGTTCCTAGTCGAGCTCCTCAGGGCTGTGTTCCTAGTCGAGCTCCTCAGGGCTGTGTTCCTAGTTGAGCTCCTCAGGGCTGTGTTCCTAGTCGAGCTCCTCAGGGCTGTGTTCCTAGTCGAGCTCCTCAGGGCTGTGTTCCTAGTCGAGCTCCCCAGGGCTGTGTTCCTAGTTGAGCTCCTCAGGGCTGTGTTCTTAGTCGAGCTCCTCAGGGCTGTGTTCCTAATCGCTCCTCAGGGCTGTGTTCCTAGCCGAGCTCCTCAGGGCTGTGTTCCTAATCGCTCCTCAGGGCTGTGTTCCTAGCCGCTCCTCAGGGCTGTGTTCCTAGTTGAGCTCCTCAGGGCTGTGTTCCTAGTCGAGCTCCTCAGGGCTGTGTTCCTAGCCTCTCCTCAGGGCTGTGTTCCTAGTCGAGCTCCTCAGGGCTGTGTTCCTAGCCGCTCCTCAGGGCTGTGTTCCTAGTCGAGCTCCTCAGGGCTGTGTTCCTAGTCGAGCTCCTCAGGGCTGTGTTCCTAGCCGCTCCTCAGGGCTGCGTTCCTAGTCGAGCTCCTCAGGGCTGTGTTCCTAGTCGAGCTCCTCAGGGCTGTGTTCCTAGTTGAGCTCCTCAGGGCTGTGTTCCTAGCCGAGCTCCTCAGGGCTGTGTTCCTAGTCGAGCTCCTCAGGGCTGTGTTCCTAGTCGAGCTCCTCAGGGCTGTGTTCCTAGTCGAGCTCCTCAGGGCTGTGTTCCTAGTTGAGCTCCTCAGGGCTGTGTTCCTAGCCTCTCCTCAGGGCTGTGTTCCTAGTCGAGCTCCTCAGGGCTGTGTTTCTAGCCGCTCCTCAGGGCTGTGTTCCTAGTCGAGCTCCTCAGGGCTGTGTTCCTAGCCTCTCCTCAGGGCTGTGTTCCTAGTCGAGCTCCTCAGGGCTGTGTTCCTAGTCGAGCTCCTCAGGGCTGTGTTCCTAGTCGAGCTCCTCAGAGCTGTGTTCCTAGTTGAGCTCCTCAGGGCTGTGTTCCTAGTCGAACTCCCCAGGGCTGTGTTCCTAGTTGAGCTCCTCAGGGCTGTGTTCCTAGTCGAGCTCCTCAGGGCTGTGTTCCTAGTTGAGCTCCTCAGGGCTGTGTTCCTAGTTGAGCTCCTCAGGGCTGTGTTCCTAGTTGAGCTCCTCAGGGCTGTGTTCCTAGTCGAGCTCCTCAGGGCTGTGTTCCTAGCCTCTCCTCAGGGCTGTGTTCCTAGTCGAGCTCCTCAGGGCTGTGTTCCTAGCCGCTCCTCAGGGCTGTGTTCCTAGTCGAGCTCCTCAGGGCTGTGTTCCTAGTCGAGCTCCTCAGGGCTGTGTTCCTAGTCGAGCTCCTCAGGGCTGTGTTCCTAGCCGCTCCTCAGGGCTGCGTTCCTAGTCGAGCTCCTCAGGGCTGTGTTCCTAGTCGAGCTCCTCAGGGCTGTGTTCCTAGTTGAGCTCCTCAGGGCTGTGTTCCTAGCCGAGCTCCTCAGGGCTGTGTTCCTAGTCGAGCTCCTCAGGGCTGTGTTCCTAGTCGAGCTCCTCAGGGCTGTGTTCCTAGTCGAGCTCCTCAGGGCTGTGTTCCTAGTTGAGCTCCTCAGGGCTGTGTTCCTAGCCTCTCCTCAGGGCTGTGTTCCTAGTCGAGCTCCTCAGGGCTGTGTTTCTAGCCGCTCCTCAGGGCTGTGTTCCTAGTCGAGCTCCTCAGGGCTGTGTTCCTAGCCTCTCCTCAGGGCTGTGTTCCTAGTCGAGCTCCTCAGGGCTGTGTTCCTAGTCGAGCTCCTCAGGGCTGTGTTCCTAGTCGAGCTCCTCAGAGCTGTGTTCCTAGTTGAGCTCCTCAGGGCTGTGTTCCTAGTCGAACTCCCCAGGGCTGTGTTCCTAGTTGAGCTCCTCAGGGCTGTGTTCCTAGTCGAGCTCCTCAGGGCTGTGTTCCTAGTTGAGCTCCTCAGGGCTGTGTTCCTAGTTGAGCTCCTCAGGGCTGTGTTCCTAGTCGAGCTCCCCAGGGCTGTGTTCCTAGCCTCTCCTCAGGGCTGTGTTCCTAGTCGAGCTCCTCAGGGCTGTGTTCCTAGTCGAGCTCCTCAGGGCTGTGTTCCTAGTCGAGCTCCTCAGGGCTGTGTTCCTAGTCGAGCTCCTCAGGGCTGTGTTCCTAGTTGAGCTCCTCAGGGCTGTGTTCCTAGTCGAGCTCCTCAGGGCTGTGTTCCTAGTCGAGCTCCTCAGGGCTGTGTTCCTAGTCGAGCTCCTCAGGGCTGTGTTCCTAGTTGAGCTCCTCAGGGCTGTGTTCCTAGCCGCTCCTCAGGGCTGTGTTCCTAGTCGAGCTCCTCAGGGCTGTGTTCCTAGTCGAGCTCCTCAGGGCTGTGTTCCTAGTTGAGCTCCTCAGGGCTGTGTTCCTAGTCGAGCTCCTCAGGGCTGTGTTCCTAGTCGAGCTCCTCAGGGCTGTGTTCCTAGCCTCTCCTCAGGGCTGTGTTCCTAGTCGAGCTCCTCAGGGCTGTGTTCCTAGTCGAGCTCCTCAGGGCTGTGTTCCTAGTCGAGCTCCTCAGGGCTGTGTTCCTAGTCGAGCTCCTCAGGGCTGTGTTCCTAGTCGAGCTCCTCAGGGCTGTGTTCCTAGTCGAGCTCCTCAGGGCTGTGTTCCTAGTCGAGCTCCTCAGGGCTGTGTTCCTAGTCGAGCTCCTCAGGGCTGTGTTCCCAGTCGAGCTCCTCAGGGCTGTGTTCCCAGTCGAGCTCCTCAGGGCTGTGTTCCTAGTCGAGCTCCTCAGGGCTGTGTTCCTAGTCGAGCTCCCCAGGGCTGTGTTCCTAGTCGAGCTCCTCAGGGCTGTGTTCCTAGCCTCTCCTCAGGGCTGTGTTCCTAGCCTCTCCTCAGGGCTGTGTTCCTAGCCGAGCTCCTCAGGGCTGTGTTCCTAGTCGAGCTCCTCAGGGCTGTGTTCCTAGTCGAGCTCCTCAGGGCTGTGTTCCTAGCCTCTCCTCAGGGCTGTGTTCCTAGTCGAGCTCCTCAGGGCTGTGTTCCTAGTCGAGCTCCTCAGGGCTGTGTTCCTAGTTGAGCTCCTCAGGGCTGTGTTCCTAGTTGAGCTCCTCAGGGCTGTGTTCCTAGTTGAGCTCCTCAGGGCTGTGTTCCTAGTCGAGCTCCTCAGGGCTGTGTTCCTAGTCGAGCTCCTCAGGGCTGTGTTCCTCGTCGAGCTCCCCAGGGCTGTGTTCCTAGTCGAGCTCCCCAGGGCTGTGTTCCTAGCCTCTCCTCAGGGCTGTGTTCCTAGTCGAGCTCCTCAGGGCTGTGTTCCTAGTCGAGCTCCTCAGGGCTGTGTTCCTAGTCGAGCTCCTCAGGGCTGTGTTCCTAGTCGAGCTCCTCAGGGCTGTGTTCCTAGTTGAGCTCCTCAGGGCTGTGTTCCTAGTCGAGCTCCTCAGGGCTGTGTTCCTAGTCGAGCTCCTCAGGGCTGTGTTCCTAGTCGAGCTCCTCAGGGCTGTGTTCCTAGTTGAGCTCCTCAGGGCTGTGTTCCTAGCCGCTCCTCAGGGCTGTGTTCCTAGTCGAGCTCCTCAGGGCTGTGTTCCTAGTCGAGCTCCTCAGGGCTGTGTTCCTAGTTGAGCTCCTCAGGGCTGTGTTCCTAGTCGAGCTCCTCAGGGCTGTGTTCCTAGTCGAGCTCCTCAGGGCTGTGTTCCTAGCCTCTCCTCAGGGCTGTGTTCCTAGTCGAGCTCCTCAGGGCTGTGTTCCTAGTCGAGCTCCTCAGGGCTGTGTTCCTAGTCGAGCTCCTCAGGGCTGTGTTCCTAGTCGAGCTCCTCAGGGCTGTGTTCCTAGTCGAGCTCCTCAGGGCTGTGTTCCTAGTCGAGCTCCTCAGGGCTGTGTTCCTAGTCGAGCTCCTCAGGGCTGTGTTCCTAGTCGAGCTCCTCAGGGCTGTGTTCCCAGTCGAGCTCCTCAGGGCTGTGTTCCCAGTCGAGCTCCTCAGGGCTGTGTTCCTAGTCGAGCTCCTCAGGGCTGTGTTCCTAGTCGAGCTCCCCAGGGCTGTGTTCCTAGTCGAGCTCCTCAGGGCTGTGTTCCTAGCCTCTCCTCAGGGCTGTGTTCCTAGCCTCTCCTCAGGGCTGTGTTCCTAGCCGAGCTCCTCAGGGCTGTGTTCCTAGTCGAGCTCCTCAGGGCTGTGTTCCTAGCCGAGCTCCTCAGGGCTGTGTTCCTAGCCGAGCTCCTCAGGGCTGTGTTCCTAATCGCTCCTCAGGGCTGTGTTCCTAGCCGCTCCTCAGGGCTGTGTTCCTAGTTGAGCTCCTCAGGGCTGTGTTCCTAGTCGAGCTCCTCAGGGCTGTGTTCCTAGCCTCTCCTCAGGGCTGTGTTCCTAGTCGAGCTCCTCAGGGCTGTGTTCCTAGCCGCTCCTCAGGGCTGTGTTCCTAGTCGAGCTCCTCAGGGCTGTGTTCCTAGTCGAGCTCCTCAGGGCTGTGTTCCTAGTCGAGCTCCTCAGGGCTGTGTTCCTAGCCGCTCCTCAGGGCTGCGTTCCTAGTCGAGCTCCTCAGGGCTGTGTTCCTAGTCGAGCTCCTCAGGGCTGTGTTCCTAGTTGAGCTCCTCAGGGCTGTGTTCCTAGCCGAGCTCCTCAGGGCTGTGTTCCTAGTCGAGCTCCTCAGGGCTGTGTTCCTAGCCTCTCCTCAGGGCTGTGTTCCTAGTCGAGCTCCTCAGGGCTGTGTTCCTAGTTGAGCTCCTCAGGGCTGTGTTCCTAGCCTCTCCTCAGGGCTGTGTTCCTAGTCGAGCTCCTCAGGGCTGTGTTTCTAGCCGCTCCTCAGGGCTGTGTTCCTAGTCGAGCTCCTCAGGGCTGTGTTCCTAGCCTCTCCTCAGGGCTGTGTTCCTAGTCGAGCTCCTCAGGGCTGTGTTCCTAGTCGAGCTCCTCAGGGCTGTGTTCCTAGTCGAGCTCCTCAGAGCTGTGTTCCTAGTTGAGCTCCTCAGGGCTGTGTTCCTAGTCGAGCTCCCCAGGGCTGTGTTCCTAGTTGAGCTCCTCAGGGCTGTGTTCCTAGTCGAGCTCCTCAGGGCTGTGTTCCTAGTTGAGCTCCTCAGGGCTGTGTTCCTAGTCGAGCTCCCCAGGGCTGTGTTCCTAGCCTCTCCTCAGGGCTGTGTTCCTAGTCGAGCTCCTCAGGGCTGTGTTCCTAGTCGAGCTCCTCAGGGCTGTGTTCCTAGTCGAGCTCCTCAGGGCTGTGTTCCTAGTCGAGCTCCTCAGGGCTGTGTTCCTAGTCGAGCTCCTCAGGGCTGTGTTCCTAGTTGAGCTCCTCAGGGCTGTGTTCCTAGTCGAGCTCCTCAGGGCTGTGTTCCTAGTCGAGCTCCTCAGGGCTGTGTTCCTAGTCGAGCTCCCCAGGGCTGTGTTCCTAGTTGAGCTCCTCAGGGCTGTGTTCTTAGTCGAGCTCCTCAGGGCTGTGTTCCTAATCGCTCCTCAGGGCTGTGTTCCTAGCCGAGCTCCTCAGGGCTGTGTTCCTAATCGCTCCTCAGGGCTGTGTTCCTAGCCGCTCCTCAGGGCTGTGTTCCTAGTTGAGCTCCTCAGGGCTGTGTTCCTAGTCGAGCTCCTCAGGGCTGTGTTCCTAGCCTCTCCTCAGGGCTGTGTTCCTAGTCGAGCTCCTCAGGGCTGTGTTCCTAGCCGCTCCTCAGGGCTGTGTTCCTAGTCGAGCTCCTCAGGGCTGTGTTCCTAGTCGAGCTCCTCAGGGCTGTGTTCCTAGCCGCTCCTCAGGGCTGCGTTCCTAGTCGAGCTCCTCAGGGCTGTGTTCCTAGTCGAGCTCCTCAGGGCTGTGTTCCTAGTTGAGCTCCTCAGGGCTGTGTTCCTAGCCGAGCTCCTCAGGGCTGTGTTCCTAGTCGAGCTCCTCAGGGCTGTGTTCCTAGTCGAGCTCCTCAGGGCTGTGTTCCTAGTCGAGCTCCTCAGGGCTGTGTTCCTAGTTGAGCTCCTCAGGGCTGTGTTCCTAGCCTCTCCTCAGGGCTGTGTTCCTAGTCGAGCTCCTCAGGGCTGTGTTTCTAGCCGCTCCTCAGGGCTGTGTTCCTAGTCGAGCTCCTCAGGGCTGTGTTCCTAGCCTCTCCTCAGGGCTGTGTTCCTAGTCGAGCTCCTCAGGGCTGTGTTCCTAGTCGAGCTCCTCAGGGCTGTGTTCCTAGTCGAGCTCCTCAGAGCTGTGTTCCTAGTTGAGCTCCTCAGGGCTGTGTTCCTAGTCGAACTCCCCAGGGCTGTGTTCCTAGTTGAGCTCCTCAGGGCTGTGTTCCTAGTCGAGCTCCTCAGGGCTGTGTTCCTAGTTGAGCTCCTCAGGGCTGTGTTCCTAGTTGAGCTCCTCAGGGCTGTGTTCCTAGTTGAGCTCCTCAGGGCTGTGTTCCTAGTTGAGCTCCTCAGGGCTGTGTTCCTAGCCTCTCCTCAGGGCTGTGTTCCTAGTCGAGCTCCTCAGGGCTGTGTTCCTAGCCGCTCCTCAGGGCTGTGTTCCTAGTCGAGCTCCTCAGGGCTGTGTTCCTAGTCGAGCTCCTCAGGGCTGTGTTCCTAGTCGAGCTCCTCAGGGCTGTGTTCCTAGCCGCTCCTCAGGGCTGCGTTCCTAGTCGAGCTCCTCAGGGCTGTGTTCCTAGTCGAGCTCCTCAGGGCTGTGTTCCTAGTTGAGCTCCTCAGGGCTGTGTTCCTAGCCGAGCTCCTCAGGGCTGTGTTCCTAGTCGAGCTCCTCAGGGCTGTGTTCCTAGTCGAGCTCCTCAGGGCTGTGTTCCTAGTCGAGCTCCTCAGGGCTGTGTTCCTAGTTGAGCTCCTCAGGGCTGTGTTCCTAGCCTCTCCTCAGGGCTGTGTTCCTAGTCGAGCTCCTCAGGGCTGTGTTTCTAGCCGCTCCTCAGGGCTGTGTTCCTAGTCGAGCTCCTCAGGGCTGTGTTCCTAGCCTCTCCTCAGGGCTGTGTTCCTAGTCGAGCTCCTCAGGGCTGTGTTCCTAGTCGAGCTCCTCAGGGCTGTGTTCCTAGTCGAGCTCCTCAGAGCTGTGTTCCTAGTTGAGCTCCTCAGGGCTGTGTTCCTAGTCGAACTCCCCAGGGCTGTGTTCCTAGTTGAGCTCCTCAGGGCTGTGTTCCTAGTCGAGCTCCTCAGGGCTGTGTTCCTAGTTGAGCTCCTCAGGGCTGTGTTCCTAGTTGAGCTCCTCAGGGCTGTGTTCCTAGTCGAGCTCCCCAGGGCTGTGTTCCTAGCCTCTCCTCAGGGCTGTGTTCCTAGTCGAGCTCCTCAGGGCTGTGTTCCTAGTCGAGCTCCTCAGGGCTGTGTTCCTAGTCGAGCTCCTCAGGGCTGTGTTCCTAGTCGAGCTCCTCAGGGCTGTGTTCCTAGTTGAGCTCCTCAGGGCTGTGTTCCTAGTCGAGCTCCTCAGGGCTGTGTTCCTAGTCGAGCTCCTCAGGGCTGTGTTCCTAGTCGAGCTCCTCAGGGCTGTGTTCCTAGTTGAGCTCCTCAGGGCTGTGTTCCTAGCCGCTCCTCAGGGCTGTGTTCCTAGTCGAGCTCCTCAGGGCTGTGTTCCTAGTCGAGCTCCTCAGGGCTGTGTTCCTAGTTGAGCTCCTCAGGGCTGTGTTCCTAGTCGAGCTCCTCAGGGCTGTGTTCCTAGTCGAGCTCCTCAGGGCTGTGTTCCTAGCCTCTCCTCAGGGCTGTGTTCCTAGTCGAGCTCCTCAGGGCTGTGTTCCTAGTCGAGCTCCTCAGGGCTGTGTTCCTAGTCGAGCTCCTCAGGGCTGTGTTCCTAGTCGAGCTCCTCAGGGCTGTGTTCCTAGTCGAGCTCCTCAGGGCTGTGTTCCTAGTCGAGCTCCTCAGGGCTGTGTTCCTAGTCGAGCTCCTCAGGGCTGTGTTCCTAGTCGAGCTCCTCAGGGCTGTGTTCCCAGTCGAGCTCCTCAGGGCTGTGTTCCCAGTCGAGCTCCTCAGGGCTGTGTTCCTAGTCGAGCTCCTCAGGGCTGTGTTCCTAGTCGAGCTCCCCAGGGCTGTGTTCCTAGTCGAGCTCCTCAGGGCTGTGTTCCTAGCCTCTCCTCAGGGCTGTGTTCCTAGCCTCTCCTCAGGGCTGTGTTCCTAGCCGAGCTCCTCAGGGCTGTGTTCCTAGTCGAGCTCCTCAGGGCTGTGTTCCTAGTCGAGCTCCTCAGGGCTGTGTTCCTAGCCTCTCCTCAGGGCTGTGTTCCTAGTCGAGCTCCTCAGGGCTGTGTTCCTAGTCGAGCTCCTCAGGGCTGTGTTCCTAGTTGAGCTCCTCAGGGCTGTGTTCCTAGTTGAGCTCCTCAGGGCTGTGTTCCTAGTTGAGCTCCTCAGGGCTGTGTTCCTAGTCGAGCTCCTCAGGGCTGTGTTCCTAGTCGAGCTCCTCAGGGCTGTGTTCCTCGTCGAGCTCCCCAGGGCTGTGTTCCTAGTTGAGCTCCTCAGGGCTGTGTTCCTAGTCGAGCTCCTCAGGGCTGTGTTCCTAGTCGAGCTCCTCAGGGCTGTGTTCCTAGTCGAGCTCCTCAGGGCTGTGTTCCTAGTCGAGCTCCTCAGGACTGTGTTCCTAGTCGAGCTCCTCAGGGCTGTGTTCCTAGTCGAGCTCCTCAGGGCTGTGTTCCTAGTCGAGCTCCTCAGGGCTGTGTTCCTAGTCGAGCTCCTCAGGGCTGTGTTCCTAGCCTCTCCTCAGGGCTGTGTTCCTAGTCGAGCTCCTCAGGGCTGTGTTCCTAGCCGCTCCTCAGGGCTGTGTTCCTAGTCGAGCTCCTCAGGGCTGTGTTCCTAGTCGAGCTCCTCAGGGCTGTGTTCCTATTCGAGCTCCTCAGGGCTGTGTTCCTAGTCGAGCTCCTCAGGGCTGTGTTCCTAGTCGAGCTCCTCAGGGCTGTGTTCCTAGTTGAGCTCCTCAGGGCTGTGTTCCTAGTCGAGCTCCTCAGGGCTGTGTTCCTAGTCGAGCTCCCCAGGGCTGTGTTCCTAGTCGAGCTCCTCAGGGCTGTGTTCCTAGTCGAGCTCCTCAGGGCTGTGTTCCTAGCCGCTCCTCAGGGCTGTGTTCCTAGTCGAGCTCCTCAGGGCTGTGTTCCTAGTCGAGCTCCTCAGGGCTGTGTTCCTAGTCGAGCTCCCCAGGGCTGTGTTCCTAGTTGAGCTCCTCAGGGCTGTGTTCCTAGTCGAGCTCCCCAGGGCTGTGTTCCTAGTTGAGCTCCTCAGGGCTGTGTTCCTAGTCGAGCTCCTCAGGGCTGTGTTCCTAGTTGAGCTCCTCAGGGCTGTGTTCCTAGTCGAGCTCCTCAGGGCTGTGTTCCTAGCCTCTCCTCAGGGCTGTGTTCCTAGTCGCTCCTCAGGGCTGTGTTCCTAGTCGAGCTCCTCAGGGCTGTGTTCCTAGCCTCTCCTCAGGGCTGTGTTCCTAGTCGCTCCTCAGGGCTGTGTTCCTAGTCGAGCTCCTCAGGGCTGTGTTCCTAGCCTCTCCTCAGGGCTGTGTTCCTAGTCGCTCCTCAGGGCTGTGTTCCTAATCGAGCTCCTCAGGGCTGTGTTCCTAGTCGAGCTCCTCAGGGCTGTGTTCCTAGCCGCTCCTCAGGGCTGTGTTCCTAGTCGAGCTCCTCAGGGCTGTGTTCCTAGTCGAGCTCCTCAGGGCTGTGTTCCTAGTCGAGCTCCTCAGGGCTGTGTTCCTAGTCGAGCTCCTCAGGGCTGTGTTCCTAGTCGAGCTCCTCAGGGCTGTGTTCCTAGTCGAGCTCCTCAGGGCTGTGTTCCTAGTTGAGCTCCTCAGGGCTGTGTTCCTAGTCGAGCTCCTCAGGGCTGTGTTCCCAGTCGAGCTCCTCAGGGCTGTGTTCCTAGTCGAGCTCCTCAGGGCTGTGTTTCTAGCCGCTCCTCAGGGCTGTGTTCCTAGTCGAGCTCCTCAGGGCTGTGTTCCTAGTCGAGCTCCTCAGGGCTGTGTTCCTAGTCGAGCTCCTCAGGGCTGTGTTCCTAGTCGAGCTCCTCAGGGCTGTGTTCCTAGTCGAGCTCCTCAGGGCTGTGTTCCTAGTCGAGCTCCTCAGGGCTGTGTTCCTAGCCTCTCCTCAGGGCTGTGTTCCTAATCGAGCTCCTCAGGGCTGTGTTCCTAGTCGAGCTCCTCAGGGCTGTGTTCCTAGTTGAGCTCCTCAGGGCTGTGTTCCTAGTCGAGCTCCTCAGGGCTGTGTTCCTAGTCGAGCTCCTCAGGGCTGTGTTCCTAGTTGAGCTCCTCAGGGCTGTGTTCCTAGTCGAGCTCCTCAGGGCTGTGTTGCTTGGTTGCATGAATTTTCTAGTGATGTCAGTGTGCCTTTTGCTTCTCTTTTGTGAAATATTAGCTACTTGCAAAATATCTTTCTTATAATTTTTCTGAAGAAGCAACATTTTCTAAAAAGGCAGGATTTTGTGTAAGATGTAGCTACATTAGTTTCAAAGCTGTTTTTGTTATTCCAATGGCCAGAAACTGCTTTTGTGTCATAGTACTGTAGCTACATGTTGGTATCCAGACAGCACTGTACAGACGACGCCAAACAGGTTATAAATACAATCATTTATTAAAGCATCTTGTAAATCCAGTTACAAAACAAAATCACTTCCAGATTGTCTCTCTCTCTCTCCAAATAAACAGAAACACGTCATAAGTACAGTAATGATCAAGGGGAACATACCAGTAGTTCTGGTGTGGCTGCCGGCAGCTGGCCAGGAAAAACAGACATAGGGGGCATCCCTAATGGCACCCTATTCCCTATAGGGCCTGGTCTAAAGTAGTGCACTATATAGGGAATAGGGTGCCATAGGGCCCTGGTCAAAAGTAGTGCACTATAAAGGGAATAGGGTGCCAGTTCAGACGCGCCCACAGAGAGCTGAGAAACAGCCCGTGTCTGCTTATAGTCCTGACCCTCTCTTCCTGACTATTATAATTACACCCAGTAAATACCCCACCCTCCCATTGTCTTCCATCAGATAGCACGTGGATTCCGCCTGCACTGATCCGTCTTGTACCTCGCAAAGGATCATGGGACAGATCAAAAACAGCCAAGGCTACAATGGGCTGTCACGACGTTAGAACATATATTACCTAGGAGACATCGTCTGCGGAACCTCATTCCTGCCTCAGAACTGTCTGAATTCAGCTATGTTAAAACCACAAATACAGTATGTCAATAATGTTGATGTTTTCTGGTGAGGAAGTCTTAGTCGCCCCATTTTACATCTAGCTAATGATTATTTTGTTTCAATGAGCAGTATTTCTGAAGTTTGACAATGGGCACGAAAGCATACATTTGTCCAAACAGCTGAGCCAGTCCCTGAAATCATCTTGACTGAAACAACACTGCTAACCAACCAGCTACCTTCTTAGTGCTGCAGACACAATGAATCTTCCAACAAAAGCTAGCTAGCAAGCTACTGTAGCTAGTAGTGCTAATGCTTCCATTATTCTGAGTTTTCATGAAGCAGTAGCCTCTCGAGTCAGCTGCTGTGCTCAGCTGACCCAACAATACGATCCGGAGAAACATGCTGATCTATAGACTGATTTCTGTTAACAGCCACTTCCTATTCATTGTGGGGCTGCATGTCTACAACTTCAGGGTCATTTAAACAGGCTAAGCAAGCTTTTAATGTCAGTGACGGAAGAGCTAGCTGACTAGCTAGCTAACTATGTCAGTAAGCTAGCGAGCTACAACAGATAGCAACATAGCTGATCAAGTCACTGCCTGGCGAGCAACGTCCTGGCGAGCAACGTCCTGGCGAGCAACGTCCTGGCGAGCAACGTCCTGGCGAGCAACGTCCTGGCGAGCAACGTCCTGCCACAGAATTTGAGCAGAAGGTAACCACTGTTTTTATTTTCTCACAATTGCAAACTATTAAATCACTGTCACAACGTTTGTAATAATTTAGCTAGCAAGTTATTCTGCCTATTTCATGGAGAATCATATGAGAGCGCTGTGATGTAAAAATAAATAAGGGACTATGTTTTAATTTGTTGAATGGCGGATGCTCAATATTCAAATTTGAATATGAGTTCCACGTCCTACAAGACCGACCGGTTGAGGTACAAGCATCGCGGAGGAGTGACGCCATCTGACGTGAGACAATGTCACCCCCCCCCCCCATAATGACCAAAATAACAATACATCCTTCAGGAACAGAAGTACCAAGCAATATCCTGCTTGTCTTATCAAAACATCACGCTCTCATTAAACAACAGTTTCAGTAACAATCATTACGAAGACAAAAAAAAATGATGAAAATATAACCGTTTAAATTATTTAAAATACTGGAGACTAAATTCTATAATCATGGTTTACAGAAATAAGCACATGTTTATATTAACCACAGCCTTTAGTGTAAATAAACAGCCTACCATCTAGTAGTAGGAAGAAGCAACGGACTATATATTGGTTTGTTCTAGTCATATATATATTGGTTTGTTCTAGTCATATATATATTGGTTTGTTCTAGTCATATATAAAAGGCAAGTGTCATTTCACCAGATTTCAAACCATGTGGTTTAAACCCTGCTTCTCAGGCACTGGGTAGAATGGCAGCCTCGACCACCTGTGTTATAACTGGTTATAACTGATTATAACCACCAAGTTATTAACCCTGACATACACTTGTTGGGGGACGCCATTCCTGAAAGGCAAAACTATTACTTATAGTCCAAAGTAGTCGAATAACAACATGGGTGGAAGCAGTGAAACTGTTACTTACAGTCCAAAGTAGTCGAATAACAACATGGGTGGAAGCAGTGAAACTGTTACTTACAGTCCAAAGTAGTCGAATAACAACATGGGTGGAAGCAGTGAAACTGTTACTTACAGTCCAAAGTAGTCGAATAACAACATGGGTGGAAGCAGTGAAACTGTTACTTACAGTCCAAAGTAGACGAATAACAACATGGGTGGAAGCAGTGAAACTGTTACTTACAGTCCAAAGTAGTCGAATAACAACATGGGTGGAAGCAGTGAAACTGTTACTTACAGTCCAAAGTAGTCAAATAACAACATGGGTGGAAGCAGTGAAACTATTTAAGGCATTAAAATGTAAAGAGGTTCAACTCCTTGGGTCTGTGGTCTGAAATTGGACTCGTATTGCTCATCAAACCCGAGGGGGAAGTCTACAAACCTCATTTCCCTATTCTGTGGCAATAGAGTAGCTACTAAACAGAGTATTGTAATGAGTAATGACTGCCCTGAGGATCAATAATAATCACATAGTATATCCTTAGATAGACAAATCACTTCTTCTCATTATAAATATAGAATGGTATAGTTGTGCATCAACAACTCATACGTTAGAATAACAATAACACAATTGCAATGTCAAAATAAGACACAACCGGGGAGCGAGAGTCAGGAAGGGCTTGACAGTGACACTTCTCAGTCAATCTAAATCTCAGTCCATTGGAAAGGTATTTGAAATGCTCAAACTTGGAAGCACAAGGACATCTGATGTGACGTGATACTTGATCGGTCCATACCATTGATAAAGTGATGTAAATCATTTGCAGAAAATAACATGGTTGGTTATCCACTCTGTCGACAGCTGGAGAAAAGCTATATGCAATGGTTGAGGGAAAGCAGTTAGACATTTTAATTATACACTTTCTAGAATGTTCTGAATGTTCTGGTAAAGAGGTCAATGGAATGCAGACAGGGGGGGGGATTGAAGGACAACGCTGGATTGGTGCACTGATCTAACAAAGTGAATATTTGTCAAATCTGTCATAATTGATGTATTGCAATAGGTTCAAAATGTGGTCATTTAAATCTGATTTGGATACATTTGGCTGTTTTCACTGCATAACATGTAGAAGTTGTCCCTTTTCAGATTTAGAAGAAGTGACTGCTAAATGCTAACTCCCATTGGTATAAGCTGGTAGCATAGCTAGCATACAGACATTGGTAGTGGTCGTTAAAGTCGTTTTCAACTTGATTGGTGACGATGAAATTAACATGTATTGGGGTTGACATCAATACAAGCATTATACTTCGATTTCTACCTCAACACAGTGTGAAACAATAGCCTAAACGTAGGCTAATGTTGCTGGGGGGGCAATGAGGAGAATCGGGATCTTTCCCCCACACGTTTCCATGGCATTTCCATTGTTTTGGTCGAGTTCCATTGACCTCTTCACCACATACAGTGGGGAGAACAAGTATTTGATACACTGCCGATTTTGCAGGTTTTCCTACTTACAAAGCATGTAGAGGTCTGTCATTTTTATCATAGGTACACTTCAACTGTGAGAGACGGAATCTAAAACAAAAATCCAGAAAATCACATTGTATGATTTTTAAGTAATTAATTTGCATTTTATTGCATGACATAAGTATTTGATCACCTACCAACCAGTAAGAATTCCGGCTCTCACAGACCTGTTCGTTTTTCTTTAAGAAGCCCTCCTGTTCTCCACTCATTACCTGTATTAACTGCACCTGTTTGAACTCGTTACCTGTATAAAAGACACCTGTCCACACACTCAATCAAACAGACTCCAACCTCTCCACAATGGCCAAGACCAGAGAGCTGTGTAAGGACATCAGGGATAAATTGTAGACCTGTACAAGGCTGGGATGGGCTACAGGACAATAGGCAAGCAGCTTGGTGAGAAGGCAACAACTGTTGGCACAATTATTAGAAAATGGAAGAAGTTCAAGATGACGGTCAATCACCCTCGGTCTGGGGCTCCATGCAAGATCTCACCTCGTGGGGCATCAATGATCATGAGGAATGTGAGGGATCAGCCCAGAACTACACGGCAGGACCTGGTCAATGACCTGAAGAGAGCTGGGACCACAGTCTCAAAGAAAACCATTAGTAACACACTACGCCGTCATGGATTAAAATCCTGCAGCGCACGCAAGGTCCCCCTGCTCAAGCCAGCGCATGTCCAGGCCCGTCTGAAGTTTGCCAATGACCATCTGGATGATCCAGAGGAGGAATGGGAGAAGGTCATGTGGTCTGATGAGACAAAAATAGAGCTTTTTGGTCTAAACTCCACTCGCCGTGTTTGGAGGAAGAAGAAGGATGAGTACAACCCCAAGAACACCATCCCAACCGTGAAGCATGGAGGTGGAAACATCATTCTTTGGGGATGCTTTTCTGCAAAGGGGACAGGACGACTGCACCGTATTGAGGGGAGGATGGATGGGGCCATGTATCGCGAGATCTTGACCAACAACCTCCTTCCCTCAGTAAGAGCATTGAAGATGGGTCGTGGCTGGGTCTTCCAGCATGACAACGACCCGAAACACACAGCCAGGGCAACTAAGGAGTGGCTCCGTAAGAAGCATCTCAAGGTCCTGGAGTGGCCTAGCCAGTCTCCAGACCTGAACCCAATAGAAAATCTTTGGAGGGAGCCGAAAGTCCGTATTGCCCAGCGACAGCCCCGAAACCTGAAGGATCTGGAGAAGGTCTGTATGGAGGAGTGGGCCAAAATCCCTGCTGCAGTGTGTGCAAACCTGGTCAAGAACTACAGGAAACGTATGATCTCTGTAATTGCAAACTAAGGTTTCTGTACCAAATATTAAGTTCTGCTTTTCTGATGTATCAAATACTTATGTCATGCAATAAAATGCAAATTAATTACTTAAAAATCATACAATGTGATTTTCTGGATTTTTGTTTTAGATTCCTTCTCTCACAGTTGAAGTGTACCTATGATAAAAATTACAGACCTCTACATGCTTTGTAAGTAGGAAAACCTGCAAAATCGTCAGTGTATCAAATACTTGTTCTCCCCACTGTATATATGCAATGAGAGACACACTATGGTTCTACAGTTCTTAGAATCTTCTAGATGAGATTCCTTGTTGTCAATGGAGGTGAACAAGTTATTGAGTAGCTGATTAACAGCTTTCAGTTATCCAGACATCTGGGTTGAGGAGAACAGTCCCTCTTGTCTTCATAGAATTTTAGCCTTGTAGTGTTAGCCTTTAGCCTGTTAGCCTGGGGCGATGGGAAGCCAACTGGACTGTGTCCTGTCCTTTTAGCCTTTTAGTCTGTTAGCTTGAGACGATGGGAAGTCAACTGGGCTGTGTCCTGTCCTGTCAGCCTTTTAGTCTGTTAGCCTGGGGCGGTGGGAAGTCAACTGGGCTGTGTCCTGTCCTGTCAGCCTTTTAGTCTGTTAGCCTGGGGCGGTGGGAAGTCAACTGGGCTGTGTCCTGTCCTGTCAGCCTTTTAGTCTGTTAGCCTGGGGCGGTGGGAAGTCAAATGGGCTGTGTCCTGTCCTGTCAGCCTTTTAGTCTGTTAGCCTGGGGCAGTGGGAAGCCAGCTGGGCTGTGTCCTGTCCTGTCAGCCTTTTAGTCTGTTAGCCTGGGGCGGTGGGAAGTCAAATGGGCTGTGTCCTGTCCTGTTAGCCTGTGGCAGTGGGAAGCCAGCTGGGCTGTGTCCTGTCCTGTCAGCCTTTTAGTCTGTTAGCCTGGGGCGGTGGGAAGTCAAATTGGCTGTGTCCTGTCCTGTTAGCCTGTGGCAGTGGGAAGCCAGCTGGGCTGTGTCCTGTCCTGTCCCCAATCACCTGATCCAGTTGGTTCCGTAGCTGGACACAGATCTGACACTGCACCTCTTCTTCACTATCATGTTGATGTAGGCTTTCATGATCTTGGTGATCTCTCCAACCTGAAACACCACAGAGGATACCGTTTTAACAGCAGGGAAAACGGCGTACAGAGGCCCATTATCAGCAACCATCACTCCTGTGTTCCAATGGCACGTTGTGTTAGCTAATCCAAGTTTATAATTTTAAGGCTAATTGATCATTAGAAAACCCTTTTGCAATTATGTTAGCACAGCTGAAAACTGTTGTTCTGATTTAAGAAGCAATAAAACTGGCCTTCTTTAGACTAGTTGAGTATCTGGAGCATCAACACTTCTGGGTTCGATTCAGGCTCAAAATGGCCAGAAACAAAGAACTTTCTTCTGAAACTCGTCAGTCTATTCTTGTTCTCAGAAATAAAGGCTTTTCCATGCGAGACATTTCCAAGAAACTGAAGATCTCGTACAACGCTGTGTACTACTCCCTTCAACTATTCTAAAGAAGGCCAGTTTTATTGCTTCTTTAATCAGAACAACAGTTTTCAGCTGTGCTAACATAATTGCAAATGGGTTTTCTAATGATCAATTACCCTTTTTAAAATGATAAACTTGTATTAGCTAACACAACGTGCCATTGGAACACAGGAGTGATGGTTGCTGATAACGGGCCTCTGTACGCCTATGTAGATATTCCATTAAAAATCAGCCGTTTCCAACTACAATAGTCATTTACAACATTAACAATGTCTACACTGTATTTCTGATCAATTTGATGTTATTTTAATGAACAAAACATTTGCTTTTCTTTCAAAAACAAGAACATTTCTAAGTGACCCCAAACTTTTGAACAGTAGTGTATGTGTTTAGAAGCATCATAACAGCCAAGGCCTTGTTGGTTGATGTTCCAGAAAGGCTAGCCTGGGGTACCAGTCTATTTGCTGTCATGTCAACTCCCTGTCATTCATTGTCTTGACAAACATCTTGGTATGAGCATAAACAGAACGGGGACTAGGCTACTGAAAGGCTGCAAAGCATTTCTAATCTGGTGTTATAAACAGACCCGGGACCAGGCTACTGAAAGGCTGCAAAGCATTTCTAATCTGGTGTTATAAACAGACCCGGGACCAGGCTACTGAAAGGCTGCAAAGCATTTCTAATCTGGTGTTATAAACAGACCCGGGACCAGGCTACTGAAAGGCTGCAAAGCATTTCTAATCTGGTGTTATAAACAGACCCGGGACCAGGCTACTGAAAGGCTGCAAAGCATTTCTAATCTGGTGTTATAAACAGACCCGGGACCAGGCTACTGAAAGGCTGCAAAGCATTTCTAATCTGGTGTTATAAACAGAACGGGGACCAGGCTACTGAAAGGCTGCAAAGCATTTCTAATCTGGTGTTATAAACAGACCCGGGACCAGGCTACTGAAAGGCTGCAAAGCATTTCTAATCTGGTGTTATAAACAGACCCGGGACCAGGCTACTGAAAGGCTGCAAAGCATTTCTAATCTGGTGTTATAAACAGACCCGGGACCAGGCTACTGAAAGGCTGCAAGGCATTTCTAATCTGGTGTTATAAACAGACCCGGGACCAGGCTACTGAAAGGCTGCAAAGCATTTCTAATCTGGTGTTATAAACAGACCCGGGACCAGGCTACTGAAAGGCTGCAAAGCATTTCTAATCTGGTGTTATAAACAGACCCGGGACCAGGCTACTGAAAGGCTGCAAAGCATTTATAATCTGGTGTTATAAACAGATCCGGGACCAGGCTACTGAAAGGCATTTCTAATCTGGTGTTATAAACAGATCCGGGACCAGGCTACTGAAAGGCATTTCTAATCTGGTGTTATAAACAGATCCGGGACCAGGCTACTGAAAGGCTGCAAGGCATTTCTAATCTGGTGTTATAAACAGATCCGGGACCAGGCTACTACTGGTCATTTCTAATCTGGTGTTATAAACAGATCCGGGACCAGGCTACTACTGGTCATTTCTAATCTGGTGTTATAAACAGATCCGGGACCAGGCTACTACTGGTCATTTATAATCTGGTGTTATAAACAGACCTGGGACCAGGCTACTAGTGGTCATTTATAATCTGGTGTTATAAACAGACCTGGGACCAGGCTACTACTTCTATAATGTTGTATTATGGTGTTATAAACAGACCTGGGACCAGGCTACTACTTCTATAATGGTGTATTATGGTGTAATAAACAGACCTGGGACCAGGCTACTACTTCTATAATGTTGTATTATGGTGTTATAAACAGACCTGGGACCAGGCTACTACTTCTATAATGTTGTATTATGGTGTAATAAACAGACCTGGGACCAGGCTACTACTTCTATAATGGTGTATTATGGTGTAATAAACAGACCTGGGACCAGGCTACTACTTCTATAATGGTGTATTATGGTGTAATAAACAGACCTGGGACCAGGCTACTACTTCTATAATGTTGTATTATGGTGTTATAAACAGACCTGGGACCAGGCTACTACTTCTATAATGTTGTATTATGGTGTAATAAACAGACCTGGGACCAGGCTACTACTTCTATAATGGTGTATTATGGTGTAATAAACAGACCTGGGACCAGGCTACTACTTCTATAATGGTGTATTATGGTGTAATAAACAGACCTGGGACCAGGCTACTACCTCTATAATGTTGTATTATGGTGTTATAAACAGACCTGGGACCAGGCTACTACTTCTATAATGTTGTATTATGGTGTAATAAACAGACCTGGGACCAGGCTACTACTTCTATAATGTTGTATTATGGTGTTATAAACAGACCTGGGACCAGGCTACTACTTCTATAATGTTGTATTATGGTGTAATAAACAGACCTGGGACCAGGCTACTACTTCTATAATGTTGTATTATGGTGTTATAAACAGACCTGGGACCAGGCTACTACTTCTATAATGGTGTATTATGGTGTAATAAACAGACCTGGGACCAGGCTACTACCTCTATAATGGTGTATTATGGTGTAATAAACAGACCTGGGACCAGGCTACTACCTCTATAATGGTGTATTATGGTGTAATACTGTACCAGAGGTGTCTCAAAGAACATCTCTCTGTCGTCCACTGTGATCTTATAGGTCGTGGCCTGGGGAGCTCCGAAGAAGATGATGTGTTCGTAGGGGAACGTCTCTAGAGGTTTGGGCTCTCCTCTCTTGTAGACCGACACGTTCTCTGCACTCACACTCAGCCACAGGTCGTGAGGAAAGCCTCCCTCTTTACACTGAGGAGACAGAGACATACAGCAGGTCAGATACAAAGTTAAAGGAATGAATGAATCAAATACCCTAGCCCTATTCACCACAGTATCATCCCTAGCCCTGTTCACCACAGTATCATCCCTAGCCCTGTTCACTACAGTATCATCCCTAGCCCTGTTCACTACAGTATCATCCCTAGCCCTGTTCACCACAGTATCATCCCTAGCCCTATTCACCACAGTATCAGCCCTATTCACCACAGTATCATCGCTAGCCATATTCACCACAGTATCATCCCTAGCCCCATTCACCACAGTATCATCCCTAGCCCCATTCACCACAGTATCATCCCTAGCCCCATTCACCACAGTATCATCCCTAGCCCCATTCACCACAGTATCATCCCTAGCCCCATTCACCACAGTATCATCCCTAGCCCCATTCACCACAGTATCATCCCTAGCCCCATTCACCACAGTATCATCCCTAGCCCCATTCACCACAGTATCATCCCTAGCCCTATTCACCACAGACCCATCCCTAGCCCTATTCACCACAGACCCATCCCTAGCCCTATTCACCACAGTATCATCCCTAGCCCTATTCACCACAGTATCATCCCTAGCCCTGTTCACCACAGTATCATCCCTAGCCCTGTTCACCACAGTATCATCCCTAGCCCTGTTCACCACAGTTTCATCCCTAGCCCTATTCACCACAGTATCATCCCTAGCCCTATTCACCACAGTATCATCCCTAGCCCTATTCACCACAGTATCATCCCTAGCCCCATTCACCACAGTATCATCCCTAGCCCCGTTCACCACAGTATCATCCCTAGCCCCGTTCACCACAGTATCATCCCTAGCCCCATTCACCACAGTATCATCCCTAGCCCTATTCACCACAGTATCATCCCTAGCCCTATTCATCACAGTATCATCCCTAGCCCTATTCACCACAGTATCATCCCTAGCCCCATTCACCACAGTATCATCCCTAGCCCCATTCACCACAGTATCATCCCTAGCCCCATTCACCACAGTATCATCCCTAGCCCCATTCACCACAGTATCATCCCTAGCCCCATTCACCACAGTATCATCCCTAGCCCCATTCACCACAGTATCATCCCTAGCCCCATTCACCACAGTATCATCCCTAGCCCCATTCACCACAGTATCATCCCTAGCCCCATTCACCACAGTATCATCCCTAGCCCCATTCACCACAGTATCATCCCTAGCCCCATTCACCACAGTATCATCCCTAGCCCCATTCACCACAGTATCATCCCTAGCCCCATTCACCACAGTATCATCCCTAGCCCCATTCACCACAGTATCATCCCTAGCCCCATTCACCACAATATCATCCCTAGCCCCATTCACCACAGTATCATCCCAAGCCCCATTCACCACAGTATCATCCCTAGCCCCATTCACCACAGTATCATCCCTAGCCCCATTCACCACAGTATCATCCCTAGCCCCATTCACCACAGTATCATCGCTAGCCCTATTCACCACAGTATCATCCCTAGCCCTATTCACCACAGACCCATCCCTAGCCCTATTCACCACAGACCCATCCCTAGCCCTATTCACCACAGTATCATCCCTAGCCCTATTCACCACAGTATCATCCCTAGCCCTGTTCACCACAGTATCATCCCTAGCCCTGTTCACCACAGTATCATCCCTAGCCCTGTTCACCACAGTATCATCCCTAGCCCTGTTCACCACAGTATCATCCCTAGCCCTATTCACCACAGTATCATCCCTAGCCCTGTTCACCACAGTATCATCCCTAGCCCTGTTCACCACAGTATCATCCCTAGCCCTGTTCACCACAGTATCATCCCTAGCCCTATTCACCACAGTATCATCCCTAGCCCTATTCACCACAGTATCATCCCTAGCCCTATTCACCACAGTATCATCCCTAGCCCTATTCACCACAGTATCATCCCTAGCCCTATTCACCACAGTATCATCCCTAGCCCTATTCACCACAGTATCATCCCTAGCCCTGTTCACCACAGTATCATCCCTAGCCCCGTTCACCACAGTATCATCCCTAGCCCCATTCACCACAGTATCATCCCTAGCCCCATTCACCACAGTATCATCCCTAGCCCCATTCACCACAGTATCATCCCTAGCCCCATTCACCACAGTATCATCCCTAGCCCCATTCACCACAGTATCATCCCTAGCCCCATTCACCACAGTATCATCCCTAGCCCCATTCACCACAGTATCATCCCTAGCCCCATTCACCACAGTATCATCCCTAGCCCCATTCACCACAGTATCATCCCTAGCCCTATTCACCACAGACCCATCCCTAGCCCTATTCACCACAGACCCATCCCTAGCCCTATTCACCACAGACCCATCCCTAGCCCTATTCACCACAGTATCATCCCTAGCCCTATTCACCACAGTATCATCCCTAGCCCTGTTCACCACAGTATCATCCCTAGCCATGTTCACCACAGTATCATCCCTAGCCCTGTTCACCACAGTATCATCCCTAGCCCTGTTCACCACAGTATCATCCCTAGCCCTATTCACCACAGTATCATCCCTAGCCCTATTCACCACAGTATCATCCCTAGCCCTATTCACCACAGTATCATCCCTAGCCCTATTCACCACAGTATCATCCCTAGCCCCATTCACCACAGTATCATCCCTAGCCCCGTTCACCACAGTATCATCCCTAGCCCCGTTCACCACAGTATCATCCCTAGCCCCATTCACCACAGTATCATCCCTAGCCCTATTCACCACAGTATCATCCCTAGCCCTATTCATCACAGTATCATCCCTAGCCCTATTCACCACAGTATCATCCCTAGCCCCATTCACCACAGTATCATCCCTAGCCCCATTCACCACAGTATCATCCCTAGCCCCATTCACCACAGTATCATCCCTAGCCCCATTCACCACAGTATCATCCCTAGCCCCATTCACCACAGTATCATCCCTAGCCCCATTCACCACAGTATCATCCCTAGCCCCATTCACCACAGTATCATCCCTAGCCCCATTCACCACAGTATCATCCCTAGCCCCATTCACCACAGTATCATCCCTAGCCCCATTCACCACAGTATCATCCCTAGCCCCATTCACCACAGTATCATCCCTAGCCCCATTCACCACAGTATCATCCCTAGCCCCATTCACCACAGTATCATCCCTAGCCCCATTCACCACAGTATCATCCCTAGCCCCATTCACCACAGTATCATCCCTAGCCCCATTCACCACAGTATCATCCCTAGCCCCATTCACCACAGTATCATCCCTAGCCCCATTCACCACAGTATCATCCCTAGCCCCATTCACCACAGTATCATCCCTAGCCCCATTCACCACAGTATCATCCCTAGCCCCATTCACCACAATATCATCCCTAGCCCCATTCACCACAGTATCATCCCTAGCCCCATTCACCACAGTATCATCCCTAGCCCCATTCACCACAGTATCATCCCTAGCCCCATTCACCACAGTATCATCCCTAGCCCCATTCACCACAGTATCATCGCTAGCCCTATTCACCACAGTATCATCCCTAGCCCTATTCACCACAGACCCATCCCTAGCCCTATTCACCACAGACCCATCCCTAGCCCTATTCACCACAGTATCATCCCTAGCCCTATTCACCACAGTATCATCCCTAGCCCTGTTCACCACAGTATCATCCCTAGCCCTGTTCACCACAGTATCATCCCTAGCCCTGTTCACCACAGTATCATCCCTAGCCCTGTTCACCACAGTATCATCCCTAGCCCTGTTCACCACAGTATCATCCCTAGCCCTATTCACCACAGTATCATCCCTAGCCCTGTTCACCACAGTATCATCCCTAGCCCTGTTCACCACAGTATCATCCCTAGCCCTGTTCACCACAGTATCATCCCTAGCCCTATTCACCACAGTATCATCCCTAGCCCTATTCACCACAGTATCATCCCTAGCCCTATTCACCACAGTATCATCCCTAGCCCTATTCACCACAGTATCATCCCTAGCCCTATTCACCACAGTATCATCCCTAGCCCTATTCACCACAGTATCATCCCTAGCCCTGTTCACCACAGTATCATCCCTAGCCCTGTTCACCACAGTATCATCCCTAGCCCTATTCACCACAGTATCATCCCTAGCAGTGGAACACAGTAACCTGTTTTCATCCTGATACAAGGTCATTCACCACAGTAGAATACTTGACATTAACTTTGGACCTGTACTATCAGTACCTATATATGGTGTCAATAACATGTAATGTACGTATTTACCTCCACGTCGAACAGTGTGGACCCATATCCAGGCCACTCCTTGATGATGTTCATGTATTTGAGCATGGCTGTGTGCTGGTCCAGTCCCTGGAGACGGGACCACTTCTCTAAGATGGAGGTTCTGGTGGCTGAGGTCTCCTCCTTCACCCACATTTCTAGCATCTGAACAAGAACCAGACAAGACTTAGTACCTTGCTCAAGGGCATAACAACAGGTGACAATATCCAGGATGATGTCAGCAACCCACAGGTTTCACTGACTACACCAGATGTTTCTAGTTGGAGCTGGGATTCGAACGCTTCTCTAACCGCTAGGCTACCTGTTCCTCCTCTAACCGCTAGGCTACCTGTTCCTCCTCTAACCGCTAGGCTACCTGTTCCTTCTCTAACCGCTAGGCTACCTGTTCCTCCTCTAACCGCTAGGCTACCTGTTCCTCCTCTAACCGCTAGGCTACCTGTTCCTCCTCTAACCGCTGGGCTACCTGTTCCTCCTCTAACCGCTAGGCTACCTGTTCCTCCTCTAACCGCTAGGCTACCTGTTCCTTCTCTAACCGCTAGGCTACCTGTTCCTCCTCTAACCGCTAGGCTACCTGTTCCTCCTCTAACCGCTAGGCTACCTGTTCCTCCTCTAACCGCTAGGCTACCTGTTCCTCCTCTAACCGCTGGGCTACCTGTTTCTCCTCTAACCGCTGGGCTACCTGTTCCTCCTCTAACCGCTAGGCTACCTGTTCCTCCTCTAACCGCTAGGCTACCTGTTCCTCCTCTAACCGCTAGGCTACCTGTTCCTCCTCTAACCGCTAGGCTACCTGTTCCTCCTCTAACCGCTAGGCTACCTGTTCCTCCTCCATCTTCTGTTTCTTCATGGAGCCCGTCTTCAGCCCGCTGCGGCGCAGGGTCCCGTCCAGGAAGCTGGTCCGCCTCCGCTCCAGGGTGTGGCCCCCTGGCCCCGTCCCGCCGGCCGCGCTCACCTATACAAAACAATACACTTGTATTAGTCCACCAAAGCAAAACAATAACAAAAAATTGTCCATTTGTTACAGTGAACACCGGAAATGTGGAACTTCCTCAGTTGTCAACCTCCCCAAATAGCACTCAGACACAGACACGCAATGCGCACACACACACACACACACACACACACACACACACACACACACACACACACACACACACACACACACACACACACACACACACACACACACACACACACACACACACACACACACACACACACACACACACACACACACACACACACAAACACACAGAGGGTCAAGCCGCAGAGCAGCACCCCCTGGATGTTACCTACCTTGGTGAAGTGCAGGATGCGAGCGCGTAGCCTCCCTACAGGGTAGACGTTGTCCAGAGACCAGCTGACCCGGGCCTTGTCCCCGTGGAGGAACTGGAGCCTGAGAGCAGCCAGGTGCTGCAGGGTTTCTTCTGGGGCCGGGAGGTGACCGCTGGTCAGAGACTCATGAGCCTGGACGAGACATGTATATTACAACATTAAATTTATATTATCATTAAATTATATTTACATAACATTACATTTATATTATCAATAAATTATATTTACATAACATTAAATTTATATTAACATTAAATTATATTTACATAACATTACATTTATATTAACATTAAATTATATTTACATAACATGACATTTATATTATCAATAAATTATATTTACATAACATTACATTTATATTAACATTAAATTATATTTACATAACATGACATTTATATTAACATTAAATTATATTTACATAATTTTACATTTATATTAACATAAAATTATATTTACACTACATTTATATTATCAATAAATTACATTAACATAATATCACATTGATAGTATCATTAAAATACATTTACATAACATAACATTTATATTAACATTAAATTGTATTTACATAACATTACATTTATATTAACATTAAATTATATTTACATAATATTACATTGATATTATCATTAAAATATATTTACAAAACACTACATTTATAGGAACATTAAAATACATTTACATCCAGGTATTCTGTATGTCTCTGTCCAGGTGTCGACACTGTATGTCTCTGTCCAGGTGTCGACACTGTATTTCTCTGTCCAGGTGTCGACACTGTA
Organism: Salvelinus alpinus; assembly: GCF_045679555.1. NCBI lineage: Eukaryota > Metazoa > Chordata > Actinopteri > Salmoniformes > Salmonidae > Salvelinus > Salvelinus alpinus. Next base: position 1,274,841 of record NC_092105.1, on the reverse strand, counting down.
TTTCTCTATCCAGGTGTCGACACTGTATTTCTCTATCCAGGTGTCGACACTGTATTTCTCTGTCCAGGTGTCGACACTGTATTTCTCTGTCCAGGTGTCGACACTGTATTTCTCTGTCCAGGTGTCGACACTGTATTTCTCTGTCCAGGTGTCGACACTGTATTTCTCTGTCCAGGTGTCGATACTGTATTTCTCTGTCCAGGTGTCGACACTGTATTTCTCTATCCAGGTGTCGACACTGTATTTCTCTATCCAGGTGTCGACACTGTATTTCTCTATCCAGGTGTCGACACTGTATTTCTCTATCCAGGTGTCGACACTGTATTTCTCTATCCAGGTGTCGACACTGTATTTCTCTGTCCAGGTGTCGACACTGTATTTCTCTATCCAGGTGTCGACACTGTATTTCTCTGTCCAGGTGTCGACACTGTATTTCTCTGTCCAGGTGTCGACACTGTATTTCTCTATCCAGGTGTCGACACTGTATTTCTCTATCCAGGTGTCGACACTGTATTTCTCTATCCAGGTGTCGACACTGTATTTCTCTGTCCAGGTGTCGACACTGTATTTCTCTATCCAGGTGTCGACACTGTATTTCTCTGTCCAGGTGTCGACACTGTATTTCTCTGTCCAGGTGTCGACACTGTATTTCTCTGTCCAGGTGTCGACACTGTATTTCTCTATCCAGGTGTCGACACTGTATTTCTCTATCCAGGTGTCGACACTGTATTTCTCTATCCAGGTGTCGACACTGTATTTCTCTATCCAGGTGTCGACACTGTATTTCTCTATCCAGGTGTCGACACTGTATTTCTCTATCCAGGTGTCGACACTGTATTTCTCTATCCAGGTGTCGACACTGTATTTCTCTATCCAGGTGTCGACACTGTATTTCTCTATCCAGGTGTCGACACTGTATTTCTCTATCCAGGTGTCGACACTGTATTTCTCTATCCAGGTGTCGACACTGTATTTCTCTATCCAGGTGTCGACACTGTATTTCTCTATCCAGGTGTCGACACTGTATTTCTCTGTCCAGGTGTCGACACTGTATTTCTCTGTCCAGGTGTCGACACTGTATTTCTCTGTCCAGGTGTCGACACTGTATTTCTCTGTCCAGGTGTCGACACTGTATTTCTCTGTCCAGGTGTCGACACTGTATTTCTCTGTCCAGGTGTCGACACTGTATTTCTCTGTCCAGGTGTCGACACTGTATTTCTCTCTCCAGGTGTCGACACTGTATTTCTCTGTCCAGGTGTCGACACTGTATTTCTCTGTCCAGGTGTCGACACTGTATTTCTCTGTCCAGGTGTCGACACTGTATTTCTCTGTCCAGGTGTCGACACTGTATTTCTCTGTCCAGGTGTCGACACTGTATTTCTCTATCCAGGTGTTCACACTGTATTTCTCTGTCCAGGTGCTGTCTAATAGTAGCAAAATGGAAGACCAGGAAGTAACTGACCTGTTCGAACATGAAAGCGAACTCCACCCCTTCCTTGGGCATGCTCTCTACATCCAGGAAACAGTAGAGTTTGAAGTAGAGCTTCCACTGTCCCTCCTCCTCTACCTCCTCACTGCCTGACAGCCTGGAAATTAGTCAATCAAGAAAAAAACTATTAATCAGCCAATCAATCAACCAACCAATATCAAACATTTTTCTCAGCAAATGTACAGTAATAAAATCAAGAAGTGTTTGGGTCAGAGATGAGAGCTACAGTATTTAATCATGTATGTGTCATGCTGATTGCTGATATCTCTGGGTAGTCTGGTCCCAGATCTGTTTGTACTGTCTTGTCATGCTGATTTCTGATATCTCTCTGTGGGTAGTCTGGGCCCAGATCTGTTTGTACTGTCTTGTCATGCTGATTTCTGATATCTCTCTGTGGGTAGTCTGGGCCCAGATCTGTTTGAGCTGTCTTGCTAACGCCACAACAGCGTGACAATGACCAAAGGATTTGGCAAGAAACGCATATAAGGCTCTCCCTGGCCCTCCCTTTGACAAATATGACCATAACTATCCTCCCGGTTCCTGCTTACAAGCAAAAACTCAAACAGGAAGTACCAGCGACGTGCTCAATACGGAAGTGGTCCGATGACGCGGATGCTAAGCTACAGGACTGTTTCGCTAGCACAGACTGGAATAGGAGGAGTATACCACATCAGTAACATCAGTAATTCTTTAGAGTCTAAGACATTGGGTAGGTGCTATGCTACAGGACTGTTTCGCTAGCACAGACTGGAATATGAGGAGTATACCACATCAGTAACATCAGTAATTCTTTAGAGTCTAAGACATTGGGTAGGTGCTATGCTACAGGACTGTTTCGCTAGCACAGACTGGAATAGGAGGAGTATACCACATCAGTAACATCAGTAATTCTTTAGAGTCTAAGACATTGGGTAGGTGCTATGCTACAGGACTGTTTCGCTAGCACAGACTGGAATATGAGGAGTAGACCACATCAGTAACATCAGTAATTCTTTAGAGTCTAAGACATTGGGGCTAAGCTGACATATTGGTTTAATATGGTCATACTATGGATCATTTATAGCTATTTGATTTTGAATTTTAGGACCCCTTAAAAGGTATAAAAAAAAGATATATAAAAATTGTTTTTGGTCTTTACTACTATAGCCCGTAGAAACGCATTGAATAACACATTCATAAATGTCAGAAAAGGTCAGTCAAAAAATAAATCATAAGACCACAACGTTTTGAAGTGTCTGTCCTAAATCTAGGAGATATAAGAAAAGTCAGGAAATATATCTATATTTTATTACACATACAGTATGTCACCTTTTTTTTGGAGTAGGTACATAACTACCTTCATACTTCCAATTGTTTTTTAAAACCGGTAGTGGATACCTTCAGAGGAGTCCTGTGACACTTGTGGGGTTTGTAGAGTAAAACAGGGAACACCATTGTGTTCGTAAGAATCTCCCCTTTCCACAATAGAGTCCCATTAGTTTGTAGCCCACACGGTTCGGACGCTACCAAACAGAAGATGGCATATCGACGGTACCGACTTCAGACAAGTCCCCTGCCATTTGAGAGTCTCCCCTTTCCATAGAGTGGTCACAATAGTTTGTAGGCCAAACCGTTCGGACACTACAGATGTTTTTGTGAGACAACCGATTTTCGGGATGTCTCATGGTCGGTCTGACAACCATCGCTCTAGATCTGCCAGCTTTCACCGCAGATTTAAAAGCGCAACATTGGCGGATGCAGTGGATTGAAACGCATCCAATGCAAAATCGGTATTTCTAGTTTAAACTGACGGAATTTGATGGGGGTGTTTTTATTATGTTAATTAAGTTGATGCACCGGTGCATCAATTGACTCTATGGGTTTAATAAGTGCATCGATGCCGTCGTCCCCACAGTGACCGTACGTACATATCCCAATCAGAAGCCATCCATTACAGACAACATCTGCACTGAGCTATAGGCTAGAAATGGCGCTTACAAGGAGCGGGACACTAACCCGGACGCGTATAAGAAATCCTACTATGACCTCTGACGAACCATCAAACAGGAAAAGCATCAATACAGATTGAATCCTACTACGCATCCTACTCTGATGCTTGTTGGATGTGGCAGAGCTTGCAAACTATCATGGATTACAAAGGGGAAACCCAGCTGCGAGCTGCCCAGTGACGTGAGCCTACCAGACAAGCTAAATGCCTTCTATGCTTGCTTCGAGGCAAGCAACACTGAACCATGCATGAGAACACCAGCTATTCCGGACGGCTGTGTGATTTCGCTATCTCACTACCATCGGCTACGGTTAACATTCACAATGCCCCAGGGCCAGATGGATTACCAGGGCACATACTCAGAGCATGCCCTGACCAGCTGGCAAGTGTCTTCACTGACATTTTCAACCTCTCCCTGACCCTGTCTAAATACCAACTTGTTTCAAGTAGGCCACCATATGTCCAAGAACTCCAAGGTAACCTATCCAAATGACTATGGCCCAATAGCAGTCACATCTGTAGCTTCTAAATACTTTGAAAGGCTGGTCATGGCTCACATCATCCCAGACACCCTGGATCCACTCCAATTCGCATACCGCCCCAACAGATTCACAGATGACGCAATCTCTATTGCACTCCACTTCTGTCCTTTCACACCTTGATAAGATGAACACCTATGTGAGAATGTTGTTCATTGACTACAGCTCAGCATTCATCACCATAGTGCTTTCCAAGCTCATCACTAAGCTCAGGACCCTGGGACTGAACACCTCCCTCTGCAACTGGATTCTGGACTTCCTGACGGGCCACCCCCAGGTGGTAAGGGTAGGCAACAACACATCTACCACGCTGATCCTTAACACTGGAGCTCCACAGGGGTGCGTGCTCAGTCCCCTCCTGTACTCCCTGTTCACCCACGACTGCATGGCCAGGCACGACTCCAACACCATCATTAGGTTTGCAGACGACACAACAGTGGTAGGCCTGATCACCGACAACAACGAGACAGCCTATAGGGAGGAGGTCACTTAGTCACTTTACCCCTACCTATATGTAGATATCTACCTCAATTACCTCGTACCCCTGCACATGGTCTTGATACTGGTATCTCGTGTATATAGACAAGTTATTGTTACTCATTGTGGATTTATTCCTTGTGTTATTATCTTTTCTATTATTTGTCTATTGTCTCTGCATTGTTGGGAAGGACCGTTATTAGTAAGCATTTCACTGTTAGTCTACACCAGTTTTTTACCAAGCATGTGACAAATAAAATAACATTTGATTTGATTTGACAGCAGAAACAGATCAAGGACCAGGCTATTCTATCTGTGTATCTATCCTCTGTCTTCTATCCTCTGTCTTCTATCCTCTGTCTTCTATCCTCTGTCTTCTATCCTCTGTCTTCTATCCTCTGTCTTCTATCCTCTGTGTATCTATTCTCTGTCTTCTATTCTCTGTCTTCTATTCTCTGTGAAGCTATTCTCTGTGAAGCTATTCTATGTGAAGCTATCCTCTGTCTTCTATCCTCTGTCTTCTATCCTCTGTCTTCTATCCTCTGTCTTCTATCCTCTGTCTTCTATCCTCTGTCTTCTATCCTCTGTGTCTTCTATTCTCTGTCTTCTATTCTCTGTCTTCTATTCTCTGTCTTCTATTCTCTGTCTTCTATTCTCTGTGAAGCTATTCTCTGTGAAGCTATTCTCTGTGAAGCTATCCTCTGTCTTCTATCCTCTGTCTTCTATCCTCTGTCTTCTATCCTCTGTCTTCTATCCTCTGTCTTCTATCCTCTGTCTTCTATCCTCTGTCTTCTATCCTCTGTCTTCTATCCTCTGTCTTCTATTCTCTGTGAATCTATTCTCTGTGAATCTATTCTCTGTGAATCTATTCTCTGTGAATCTATTCTCTGTAAATCTCTCTGACCAGATGAACTCTGACCTCTCGAACTTGGCGAGTACGTCAGCGACGATGACTCTGCTCTCCACAGCCCGGTCCATAGTGTTGTTGTGTTCAAACAGGGCAAACATGTTTCTACTGTCCTCCATGGCCAGGCCTCGGATCAACTTCTCCACCACCTGGGGACAGGCAGGACAGAGGGACATTAACACAGGCTGGAGAAAATGGATGTACCTACTGTCCTCCATGGCCAGGCCTCGGATCAACTTCTCCACCACCTGGGGACAGGCAGGACAGAGGGACATTAACACATCTGACTAAACCTCACCACCTGGGGACAGGCAGGACAGAGGGACATTAACACATCTGACTAAACCTCACCACCTGGACACAGGCAGGACGGTGGGACATTAACACATCTGACTAAACCTAACCACCTGGACACAGCAAAGCACACAGAGATACTTAAAGGAGCAATCTGGGATAAAAAACAACTAAACTGTCACGCCGTCACTGAACAGCTGAGGGACGGGGGTGGAGAAAATGGATGTATGGATTGACCCTGGCAGAGATTACTGTATTTTTACAGCTACTGGCAGAAATGACTGTATTTTTACAGCTACTGGCAGAAATGACTGTATTTTTACAGCTACTGGCAGAAATGACTGTATTTTTACAGCTACTGGCAGAAATGACTGTATTTTTACAGCTACTGGCAGAAATGACTGTATTTTTACAGCTACTGGCAGAAATGACTGTATTTTTACAGCTACTGGCAGAAATGACTGTATTTTTACAGCTACTGGCAGAAATGTCTGTATTTTTACAGCTACTGGCAGAAATGACTATTTTTACAGCTACTGGCAGAAATGACTGTATTTTTACAGCTACTGGCAGAAATGACTGTATTTTTACAGCTACTGGCAGAAATGACTGTATTTTTACAGCTACTGGCAGAAATGTCTGTATTTTTACAGCTACTGGCAGAAATGACTATTTTTACAGCTACTGGCAGAAATGACTGTATTTTTACAGCTACTGGCAGAAATGACTGTATTTTTACAGCTACTGGCAGAAATGACTGTATTTTTACAGCTACTGGCAGAAATGTCTGTATTTTTACAGCTACTGGCAGAAATGACTATTTTTACAGCTGCTGGCAGAAATGACTGTATTTTTACAGCTACTGGCAGAAATGTCTGTATTTTTACAGCTACTGGCAGAAATGACTATTTTTACAGCTACTGGCAGAAATGTCTGTATTTTTACAGCTACTGGCAGAAATGTCTGTATTTTTACAGCTACTGGCAGAAATGACTATTTTTACAGCTACTGGCAGAAATGTCTGTATTTTTACAGCTACTGGCAGAAATGTCTGTATTTTTACAGCTACTGGCAGAAATGTCTGTATTTTTACAGCTACTGGCAGAAATGACTATTTTTACAGCTACTGGCAGAAATGACTATTTTTACAGCTACTGGCAGAAATGACTGTATTTTTACAGCTACTGGCAGAAATGTCTGTATTTTTACAGCTACTGGCAGAAATGACTATTTTTACAGCTACTGGCAGAAATGTCTGTATTTTTACAGCTACTGGCAGAAATGACTATTTTTACAGCTACTGGCAGAAATGACTATTTTTACAGCTACTACTTCTTGTGGAAAACAATTTTTATAGTACACTGCTCAAAAAAATAAAGGGAACACTAAAATAACACATCCTAGATCTGAATGAATGAAATATTCTTATTAAATACTTTTTTCTTTACATAGTTGAATGTGCTGACAACAAAATCACACAAAAATGATCAATGTAAATCAAATTTATCAACCCATGGAGGTCTGGATTTGGAGTCACACTCAAAATTAAAGTGGAAAACCACACTACAGGCTGATCCAACTTTGATGTAATGTCCTTAAAACAAGTCAAAATGAGGCTCAGTAGTGTGTGTGGCCTCCACGTGCCTGTATGACCTCCCTACAACGCCTGGGCATGCTCCTGATGAGGTGGCGGATGGTCTCCTGAGGGATCTCCTCCCAGACCTTGACTAAAGCATCCGCCAACTCCTGGACAGTCTGTGGTGCAACGTGGCTTTGGTGGATGGAGCGAGACATGATGTCCCAGATGTGCTCAATTGGATTCAGGTCTGGGGAACGGGCGGGCCAGTCCATAGCATCAATGCCTTCCTCTTGCAGGAACTGCTGACACACTCCAGCCACATGAGGTCTAGCATTGTCTTGCATTAGGAGGAACCCAGGGCCAACCGCACCAGCATATGGTCTCACAAGGGGTCTGAGGATCTCATCTCGGTACCTAATGCCAGTCAGGCTACCTCTGGCGAGCACATGGAGGGCTGTGCGGCCCCCCAAAGAAATGCCACCCCACACCATGACTGACCCACCGCCAAACCGGTCATGCTGGAGGATGTTGCAGGCAGCAGAACGTTCTCCACGGCGTCTCCAGACTGTCACGTCTGTCACATGTGCTCAGTGTGAACCTGCTTTCATCTGTGAAGAGCACAGGGCGCCAGTGGCGAATTTGCCAATCTTGGTGTTCTCTGGCAAATGCCAAACGTCCTGCACGGTGTTGGGCTGTAAGCACAACCCCCACCTGTGGACGTCGGGCCCTCATACCACCCTCATGGAGTCTGTTTCTGACCGTTTGAGCAGACACATGCACATTTGTGGCCTGCTGGAGGTCATTTTGCAGGGCTCTGGCAGTGCACCTCCTTGCACAAAGGCGGAGGTAGTGGTCCTGCTGCTGGGTTGTTGCCCTCCTACGGCCTCCTCCACGTCTCCTGATGTACTGGCCTGTCTCCTGGTAGCGCCTCCATGCTCTGGACACTACGCTGACAGACACAGCAAACCTTCTTGCCACAGCTCGCATTGATGTGCCATCCTGGATGAGCTGCACTACCTGAGCCACTTGTGTGGGTTGTAGACTCCGTCTCATGCTACCACTAGAGTGAAAGCACCGCCAGCATTCAAAAGTGACCAAAACATCAGCCAGGAAGCATAGGAACTGAGAAGTGGTCTGTGGTCACCACCTGCAGAACCACTCCTTTATTGGGGGTGTCTTGCTAATTGTCTATAATATCCACCTGTTGTCTATTCCATTTACACAACAGCATGTGAAATTTATTGTCAATCAGTGTTGCTTCCTAAGTGGACAGTTTGATTTCACAGAAGTGTGATTGACTTGGAGTTACATTGTGTTGTTTAAGTGTTCCCTTTATTTTTTTGAGCAGTGTATAATCCACAGAAGATAGAACAGAACAGCGTAGCTTAGATGTGGACATGTCAAAGCAACACTGCATTAGTTACCTCTCCAGCGGTGGTGTGGGAGTTGATGGAGATCTTGCAGGATCCTCCTCCGTGGCAGTAGACTGTCGTAGTCATTTCCTGCCTGGTCAGTAGGGCTACGATCTCCTCCTGAGACGGAACATAGTCCCTGACCTTGGTCCTCTTCAAAGACTCACCAATGAAATGGGCAAACATGTCCACCTCTGTTCCAGGAAACTGCTCCTTCACCCTGGAGAAGAACAGACAAACAGACAGAGGGTTACTGAGGTGTAGAGGATGAGCAAATCAACGTTACTGATGTCATACTGTCCAGTTTACCCATCCATACAAAATCAATCACAGAAAATACGCCTATTTTTACTAGAAGCTATAGGGAGGGAACACATTCTGCTTACTACGAGCTGTAGGGAGGGAACACATTCTGCTACTACAAGCTATAGAGAGGGAACACATTCTGCTTACTACGAGCTGTAGGGAGGGAACACATTCTGCTACTACAAGCTATAGGAGGGGAACACATTCTGCTTACTACAAGCTGTAGGGAGGGAACACATTCTGCTTACTACGAGCTGTAGGGAGGGAACACATTCTGCTTACTACGAGCTGTAGGGAGGGAACACATTCTGCTTACTACGAGCTGTAGGGAGGGAACACATTCTGCTTACTACAAGCTGTAGGGAGGGAACACATTCTGCTTACTACAAGCTGTAGGGAGGGAACACATTCTGCTTACTACGAGCTGTAGGGAGGGAACACATTCTGCTTACTACGAGCTGTAGGGAGGGAACACATTCTGCTACTACAAGCTATAGAGAGGGAACACATTCTGCTTACTACGAGCTGTAGGGAGGGAACACATTCTGCTACTACAAGCTATAGGAGGGGAACACATTCTGCTTACTACAAGCTATAGGAGGGGAACACATTCTGCTTACTACGAGCTGTAGGGAGGGAACACATTCTGCTACTACAAGCTATAGGAGGGGAACACATTCTGCTTACTACGAGCTGTAGGGAGGGAACACATTCTGCTACTACAAGCTATAGGAGGGGAACACATTCTGCTTACTACGAGCTGTAGGGAGGGAACACATTCTGCTACTACAAGCTATAGGAGGGGAACACATTCTGCTTACTACGAGCTATAGGAGGGGAACACATTCTGCTTACTACGAGCTGTAGGGAGGGAACACATTCTGCTTACTACGAGCTGTAGGGAGGGAACACATTCTGCTTACTACGAGCTATAGGGAGGGAACACATTCTGCTTACTACGAGCTGTAGGGAGGGAACACATTCTGCTTACTACGAGCTGTAGGGAGGGAACACATTCTGCTACTACAAGCTATAGAGAGGGAACACATTCTGCTACTACGAGCTGTAGGGAGGGAACACATTCTGCTACTACAAGCTATAGAGAGGGAACACATTCTGCTACTACGAGCTATAGGGAAGGAACACATTCTGCTTACTACAAGCTATAGGGAGGGAACACATTCTGCTTACTACAAGCTATAGGGAGGGAACACATGCTGCTTACTACGAGCTATAGGGAGGGAACACATTCTGCTTACTACGAGCTATAGGGAGGGAACACATTCTGCTTACTACGAGCTATAGGGAGGGAACACATTCTGCTTACTACGAGCTATAGGGAGGGAACACATTCTGCTACTACGAGCTATAGGGAGGGAACACATTCTGCTTACTACGAGCTATAGGGAGGGAACACATTCTGCTTACTACGAGCTATAGGGAGGGAACACATTCTGCTTACTACAAGCTGTAGGGAGGGAACACATTCTGCTTACAACGAGCTATAGGGAGGGAACACATTCTGCTTACTACGAGCTATAGGGAGGGAACACATTCTGCTACTACAAGCTATAGGGAGGGAACACATTCTGCTACTACGAGCTATAGGGAGGGAACACATTCTGCTTACTACAAGCTATAGGGAGGGAACACATTCTGCTACTACAGGCTATAGGGAGGGAACACATTCTGCTTACTACGAGCTATAGGGAGGGAACACATTCTGCTTACTACGAGCTATAGGGAGGGAACACATTCTGCTACTACGAGCTGTACGTGGGGAACACATTCTGCTTACTACGAGCTATAGGGAGGGAACACATTCTGCTACTACAAGCTATAGGGAGGGAACACATTCTGCTTACTACGAGCTGTAGGGAGGGAACACATTCTGCTACTACAAGCTATAGGAGGGGAACACATTCTGCTTACTACGAGCTATAGGAGGGGAACACATTCTGCTTACTACGAGCTGTAGGGAGGGAACACATTCTGCTTACTACGAGCTGTAGGGAGGGAACACATTCTGCTTACTACGAGCTATAGGGAGGGAACACATTCTGCTTACTACGAGCTGTAGGGAGGGAACACATTCTGCTTACTACGAGCTGTAGGGAGGGAACACATTCTGCTACTACAAGCTATAGAGAGGGAACACATTCTGCTACTACGAGCTGTAGGGAGGGAACACATTCTGCTACTACAAGCTATAGAGAGGGAACACATTCTGCTACTACGAGCTATAGGGAAGGAACACATTCTGCTTACTACAAGCTATAGGGAGGGAACACATTCTGCTTACTACAAGCTATAGGGAGGGAACACATGCTGCTTACTACGAGCTATAGGGAGGGAACACATTCTGCTTACTACGAGCTATAGGGAGGGAACACATTCTGCTTACTACGAGCTATAGGGAGGGAACACATTCTGCTTACTACGAGCTATAGGGAGGGAACACATTCTGCTACTACGAGCTATAGGGAGGGAACACATTCTGCTTACTACAAGCTATAGGGAGGGAACACATTCTGCTTACTACAAGCTATAGGGAGGGAACACATTCTGCTTACTACGAGCTATAGGGAGGGAACACATTCTGCTTACTACGAGCTATAGGGAGGGAACACATTCTGCTTACTACAAGCTGTAGGGAGGGAACACATTCTGCTTACAACGAGCTATAGGGAGGGAACACATTCTGCTTACTACGAGCTATAGGGAGGGAACACATTCTGCTACTACAAGCTATAGGGAGGGAACACATTCTGCTACTACGAGCTATAGGGAGGGAACACATTCTGCTTACTACAAGCTATAGGGAGGGAACACATTCTGCTACTACAGGCTATAGGGAGGGAACACATTCTGCTTACTACGAGCTATAGGGAGGGAACACATTCTGCTTACTACGAGCTATAGGGAGGGAACACATTCTGCTACTACGAGCTGTACGTGGGGAACACATTCTGCTTACTACGAGCTATAGGGAGGGAACACATTCTGCTACTACAAGCTATAGGGAGGGAACACATTCTGCTAGTACGAGCTGTAGGGAGGGAACACATTCTGCTACTACAAGCTATAGGGAGGGAACACATTCTGCTACTACGAGCTGTAGGGAGGGAACACATTCTGCTACTACAAGCTGTAGGGAGGGAACACATTCTGCTACTACAAGCTGTAGGGAGGGAACACATTCTGCTACTACAAGCTATAGGGAGGGAACACATTCTGCTACTACAAGCTGTAGGGAGGGAACACATTCTGCTACTACGAGCTGTAGGGAGGGAACACATTCTGCTACTACGAGCTGTAGGGAGGGAACACATTCTGCTACTACGAGCTGTAGGGAGGGAACACATTCTGCTACTACAAGCTATAGGGAGGGAACACATTCTGCTTACTACGAGCTGTAGGGAGGGAACACATTCTGCTTACTACGAGCTATAGGGAGGGAACACATTCTGCTTACTACGAGCTATAGGGAGGGAACACATTCTGCTTACTACGAGCTATAGGGAGGGAACACATTCTGCTACTACGAGCTATAGGGAGGGAACACATTCTGCTTACTACAAGCTGTAGGGAGGGAACACATTCTGCTACTACAAGCTATAGGGAGGGAACACATTCTGCTACTACGAGCTATAGGGAGGGAACACATTCTGCTACTACAAGCTATAGAGAGGGAACACATTCTGCTACTACGAGCTATAGGGAGGGAACACATTCTGCTTACTACAAGCTATAGGGAGGGAACACATTCTGCTACTACGAGCTATAGGGAGGGAACACATTCTGCTACTACGAGCTATAGGGAGGGAACACATTCTGCTACTACGAGCTATAGGGAGGGAACACATTCTGCTACTACGAGCTATAGGGAGGGAACACATTCTGCTACTACGAGCTATAGGGAGGGAACACATTCTGCTTGCAGCTCAGCATCTTTCTAAGAAAAATATTTACATCTACAGAAATCTGAGATCCTCCTCTCTTCAACAAGGACAAGGGGACGAAGCTTCCAAAGCTGTGTTTTCCCCACATCTGCATTTTGAAGGTAAAAGTACCTTTTAAGGTGGAACTTGTCGTAAAAGTACCTTTTAAGGTGGAACTTGTCGTAAAAGTACCATTTAAGGTGGAACTTGTCGTAAAAGTACCTTTTAAGGTGGAACTTTAGGTAAATAAAGTACCTTTTAAGGTGGAACTGGAGGTAAATAAAGTACCTTTTAAGGTGGAACTTGTCGTAAAAGTACCTTTTAAGGTGGAACTTGTTGTAAAAGTACCATTTAAGGTGGAACTTGTCGTAAAAGTACCTTTTAAGGTGGAACTTGTCGTAAAAGTACCATTTAAGGTGGAACTTGTCGTAAAAGTACCCTTTAAGGTGGAACTTGTCGTAAAAGTACCATTTAAGGTGGAACTTGTCGTAAAAGTACCTTTTAAGGTGGAACTTGAGGTAGCGCAGGATGCCCCGGCTGGGCAGGAAGGTACAGCTCATACAGGTGAGGAGGTGCCAGTGGGCACGATTGGCCGAGCTGTTGGGCTGAGGCACGTGATTGGTCTGCTTGATGAGCTGACAGTAGACCTCGTCTCGGAGCAGACGCAGGTCGTGGCAGGTCTGGAGGATGCCCTGGATGATCGGGACCGGATCAGACACTGCCTCCATCTCCTGCAGAGAGTTGAAGATCTTCACTGCCTCGTCCTGCAGGCTGGCATATCCCTTCTCCTTATGGACTGGGGGGAGAGGGGGAGAGCGAGAGAGGGAGAGAGGGGGAGAGCGAGAGAGCGAGAGAGGGGGAGAGCGAGAGAGGGGGAGAGCGAGAGAGGGGGAGAGCGAGAGAGGGGGAGAGCGAGAGAGGGGGAGAGCGAGAGAGGGGGAGAGCGAGAGAGGGGGAGAGCGAGAGAGCGGGAGAGCGAGAGAGCGGGAGAGCGAGAGAGCGAGAGAGCGAGAGAGGGGGAGAGCGAGAGAGGGGGAGAGCGAGAGAGGGGGGAGAGCGAGAGAGGGGGAGAGGGGGAGAGCGAGAGAGGGGGAGAGCGAGAGAGGGGGAGAGCGAGAGAGGGGGAGAGCGAGAGAGGGGGAGAGCGAGAAAGGGGGAGAGCGAGAGAGGGGGAGAGCGAGAGAGGGGGAGAGCGAGAGAGGGGGAGAGCGAGAGAGGGGGAGAGCGAGAGAGGGGGAGAGCGAGAGAGGGGGAGAGCGAGAGAGGGGGAGAGCGAGAGAGGGGGAGAGCGAGAGAGGGGGAGAGCGAGAGAGGGGGAGAGCGAGAGAGGGGGAGAGCAAGAGAGGGGGAGAGTTATGGTGGTCACTGCTTTATGCATTTAATTTCTATCAAAATGGTTAAGACAACTGTAGTCAAATAAACGACACCCGTTGCTGCTCCACCAGGAGTTAAAAGAAGTAAATCAAGTCCTTGTAAAATATAAACTAGCTGTAATAAGTCCCTCCAGGCTCTTATCGGTGGACAACTCACGGTGGATGTTGACCTCCCCGTAAGGCAGAGGCAGCAGGGGGGCGTGGAGGGGGTGCTGGGTATATCTGAGGATAGGGTTCCTCCAGTACGTCTGATCCACGGCCTCCACGTTCAGACTGCTCTCCTGGGGGGGGGCGAAGGTCAGGGGTTAAAGGTCAGAGGTATGCCTCACGTTCCTTCATCATCACTACCATCTCCTGAGCCGGGTCCCTCTCTTTGTAGCCAACAATATAACAATGGCAGATTAAGATAGCACAAACAGATCTGGGACCAGGCTTCACCTGACATAACATGACCACATCTCAGTATGCAGACTGGTGATTGGCTGTACCTTGATGTCCCTGATGAGTTGCTGCGTGGGTGTCTCTATGGGAGCCTTGCTGTCGACAGCCCCCTGTATGGCCGACGCCCAGCGCATAGCCTCGTTCACTAGTTTGGTGTAGAGGTGGTACGAGTGTTTACGGCCGTGGACGACGATGCTCCAGTAACCTGGAGGGGGAGAGACAGGAAGGAAGTTTAAGAACGTAGAAAAGTCTGGGGCTGCATCACAAAACAAATGGCCCCCTATTTCCTAGTTCATATTTCCTATTTCCTAGTTCCTATTTCCTAGTTCACTATTTCCTAGTTCCTATTTCCTAGTTCACTATCTTGACACATACTGAGTGACTCAAGGAGCATTCAAATAATATATATATGCTATGATGGTAGACAGATACATTCTTGCTGGAATGCATTAGCCTGGTCCCAGATGTGTTTGTGTCATTGAACACTACCTTTGACCCGTGTCCTGTTCTCAGTCTCTACCCTTACCTGTGTCCTTGAAGACCTTCTCGTCGGGCTGGACCACAGAGCAGAGACTGTTGAGGACCAGGGTCCCCAGCTTGGACACACTGCGCTCTGAAGACTTGTAGTAGTCCAGAGAGTTAGAGGTTAAGACAAACCACCTCTTTTTCAGCTTCAGACTAGTGCTCTTAGCCCTCACCTCCTTGTGAAGCCAACCTGGGGAGAGAGAGAGAAGGGTTAACTAGACTCTTAGCCCTCACCTCCTTGTGAAGCCAACCTGGGGAGAGAGAGAGAGAAGGGTTAACTAGACTCTTAGCCCTCACCTCCTTGTGAAGCCAACCTGGGGAGAGAGAGAGAAGGGTTAACTAGACTCTTAGCCCTCACCTCCTTGTGAAGCCAACCTGGGGAGAGAGAGAGAGAAGGGTTAACTAGACTCTTAGCCCTCACCTCCTTGTGAAGCCAACCTGGGGAGAGAGAGAGAAGGGTTAACTAGACTCTTAGCCCTCACCTCCTTGTGAAGCCAACCTGGGGAGAGAGAGAGAGAAGGGTTAACTAGACTCTTAGCCCTCACCTCCTTGTGAAGCCAACCTGGGGAGAGAGAGAGAGAAGGGTTAACTAGACTCTTAGCCCTCATCTCCTTGTGAAGCCAACCTGGGGAGAGAGAGAGAAGGGTTAACTAGAAGGACAGTAAGGTTATGTCCAGTACTGAGAACAGACAACAAACTGACTGTATAAACAATTATAGAGTATATTGGCAGATCTATTATAAGATATTCTTATTGAAAAGGATCACTCCACTTTATGCTCTAGTGCTGCCCAGTGTAATATCACCTTAAAGACACCATACAGGTACGTATGGATACAGGTACGTATGGACCCAGGTACGTATGGACACAGGTACGTATGGACCCAGGTACGTATGGACCCAGGTACGTATGGACCCAGGTACGTATGGACACAGGTACGTATGGATACAGGTACGTATGGACCCAGGTACGAATGGACCCAGGTACGAATGGACACAGGTACGTATGGATACAGGTACGTATGGACCCAGGTACGTATGGACACAGGTACGTATGGACCCAGGTACGTATGGACCCAGGTACGTATGGACCCAGGTACGTATGGATACAGGTACGTTCAGGGGCAGAACGACAGATTTGTACCTTGTCAGCTCGGGGGTTTGAACTTGCAACCTTTCAGTTACTAGTCCAACGCTCTAACCACTAGGCTACCTGCTGGTTACTAGTCCAACGCTCTAACCACTAGTCTACCTGCTGGTTACTAGTCCAACGCTCTAACCACTAGGCTACCTGCTGGTTACTAGTCCAACGCTCTAACCACTAGGCTACCTGCTGGTTACTAGTCCAACGCTCTAACCACTAGGCTACCTGCTGGTTACTAGTCCAACGCTCTAACCACTAGGCTACCTGCTGGTTACTAGTCCAACACTCTAACCACTAGGTTACCTGCTGGTTACTGGTCCAACACTCTAACCACTAGGCTACCTGCTGGTTACTAGTCCAACACTCTAACCACTAGGCTACCTGCTGGTTACTGGTCCAACGCTCTAACCACTAGGCTACCTGCTGGTTACTGGCCCAACGCTCTAACCACTAGGTTACCTGCTGGTTACTGGTCCAACACTCTAACCACTAGGCTACCTGCTGGTTACTAGTCCAACACTCTAACCACTAGGCTACCTGCTGGTTACTAGTCCAACGCTCTAACCACTAGGCTACCTGCTGGTTACTAGTCCAACACTCTAACCACTAGGTTACCTGCTGGTTACTGGTCCAACACTCTAACCACTAGGCTACCTGCTGGTTACTAGTCCAACACTCTAACCACTAGGCTACCTGCTGGTTACTGGTCCAACGCTCTAACCACTAGGCTACCTGCTGGTTACTAGCCCAACGCTCTAACCACTAGGCTACCTGCTGGTTACTAGTCCAACGCTCTAACCACTAGACTACCTGCTGGTTACTAGTCCAACGCTCTAACCACTAGGCTACGCTGCCGCCGGATAAGAATCAGTGGAGGCTGGTGAGGGGAGGACGGCTCATAATAATAATAACGGTAGTGTAGGTCACTAACCTCTGACGAGGAAGTCCTGTCCGTCTATCCTGGCGTCTCCTTTGGGTTTCTGCAGCAGGCCGATCCAGTGGTGCATCTCTTCAGGCATCTCAGTGTTGCAGTGGATCACACGGTTAGCGGTGATGATGACAAACGAGTTGGGTCTGTCAGGGTTGTCTGACGCGCACACCGAGTCGATCAGTCCAACATCCACAGTTCCCTGTTTTCAGAATATCGTCAAACAACATGAACACTGTCTGTAACTCCTAGACCGACAGTTGTTGTCACTGTTAATTTAATAACTGTTATTACCACGAACCCAACTAAGGACCCACCGATCTCCTGTGGTGGACAACATGTCAGTTCATGCTGCAAGAGCTCTGATAGGTTGGAGGACGTCCTCCGGAAGTTGTCATAATTACTGTGTACGTCTATGGAAGGGGGTGTGAACCATGAGCCTCCTAGGTTTTGTATTGAAGTAAATGTACCCAGAGGAGGACGGAAGCAAGCTGTCCTCCGGCTACACCATGGTGCTACCCTACAGTGTGCTGTTGAGGCTACTGTAAACCTTCTTTGCAAAACAGCGTGCTTTAATCAGTATTTTGGTGACTAGATATTTAGTACAGTTTTATCTAAAAAGGATCACTTTTAATATTTCACAAGTTGTATTCCTCCCCTTCCTCCTCTGAGGAGCCTCCACTGACGTGACGGAGGTGATACTGACCACAGCGTTCTTGGGGTTGGCCTGCTCATGATGTATCTCCATCAGCTGGTCTGGACTGGCACTATGGACACGACTCAGCACATTGAACCAGCCACTGGAGGGAGAGAGAGGGGGAGAGAGGTGAGGATTCCACAGAGCAATACACTGGTGGACCACTAGGGATATACAACATCTACACATTATTTTCTAAACAGCATCAAAGGCCAAAAAAACAGCTACTAACAGACCCATCTACCAGCTACTAACAGACCCATCTACCAGCTACTAACATACCCATCGACCAGCTACTAACAGACCCATCTACCAACAGACCCATCTACTAACAGACCCATCTACCAGCTACTAACAGACCCATCTACCAGCTATTAACAGACCCATCTACCAACTACTAACAGACCCATCTACCAGCTACTAACAGACCCATCTACCAACTACTAACAGACCCATCTACT
This sequence comes from Salvelinus alpinus, assembly GCF_045679555.1. NCBI lineage: Eukaryota > Metazoa > Chordata > Actinopteri > Salmoniformes > Salmonidae > Salvelinus > Salvelinus alpinus. Next base: position 1,256,342 of record NC_092105.1, on the reverse strand, counting down.
AACTACTAACAGACCCATCTACCAACTACTAACAGACCCATCTACCAACTACTAACAGACCAATCTACCAGCTACTAACAGACCCATCTACCATCTACTAACAGACCCATCTACCAACTACTAACAGACCCATCTACCAGCTACTAACAGACCCATCTACCAGCTACTAACAGACCCATCTACCAGCTACTAACAGACCCATCTACCAGCTACTAACAGACCCATCTACTAACAGACCCATCTACCAGCTACTAACAGACCCATCTACCAACTACTAACAGACCCATCTACTAACTACTAACAGACCCATCTACCAACTACTAACAGACCCATCTACCAACTACTAACAGACCCATCTACCAGCTACTAACAGACCCATCTACCAGCTACTAACAGACCCATCTACCAACTACTAACAGACCCATCTACCAGCTACTAACAGACCCATCTACCAACTACTAACAGACCCATCTACTAACTACTAACAGACCCATCTACTAACAGACCCATCTACCAGCTACTAACAGACCCATCTACCAGCTATTAACAGACCCATCTACTAACAGACCCATCTACCAGCTACTAACAGACCCATCTACTAACTACTAACAGACCCATCTACTAACAGACCCATCTACCAGCTACTAACAGACCCATCTACTAACTATTAACAGACCCATCTACTAACAGACCCATCTACCAGCTACTAACAGACCCATCTACTAACTACTAACAGACCCATCTACCAGCTACTAACAGACCCATCTACTAACTACTAACAGACCCATCTACCAACTACTAACAGACCCATCTACTAACTACTAACAGACCCATCTACCAACTACTAACAGACCCATCTACCAACTACTAACAGACCCATCTACCAGCTACTAACAGACCCATCTACCAGCTACTAACAGACCCATCTACCATCTACTAACAGACCCATCTACCAGCTACTAACAGACCCATCTACCAACTACTAACAGACCCATCTACTAACTACTAACAGACCCATCTACTAACAGACCCATCTACCAGCTACTAACAGACCCATCTACCAGCTATTAACAGACCCATCTACTAACAGACCCATCTACCAGCTACTAACAGACCCATCTACTAACTACTAACAGACCCATCTACTAACTACTAACAGACCCATCTACCAACTACTAACAGACCCATCTACCAACAGACCCATCTACTAACTACTAACAGACCCATCTACTAACAGACCCATCTACCAGCTACTAACAGACCCATCTACCAACTACTAACAGACCCATCTACTAACTACTAACAGACCCATCTACTAACAGACCCATCTACCAGCTACTAACAGACCCATCTACCAGCTATTAACAGACCCATCTACTAACAGACCCATCTACCAGCTACTAACAGACCCATCTACCAACTACTAACAGACCCATCTACTAACTACTAACAGACCCATCTACTAACTACTAACAGACCCATCTACCAACTACTAACAGACCCATCTACCAACAGACCCATCTACTAACTACTAACAGACCCATCTACTAACAGACCCATCTACCAGCTACTAACAGACCCATCTACCAACTACTAACAGACCCATCTACTAACTACTAACAGACCCATCTACTAACTACTAACAGACCCATCTACCAACTACTAACAGACCCATCTACCAACAGACCCATCTACTAACTACTAACAGACCCATCTACTAACTACTAACAGACCCATCTACCAACTACTAACAGACCCATCTACCAACTACTAACAGACCCATCTACCAACTACTAACAGACCCATCTACCAACTACTAACAGACCCATCTACCAGCTACTAACAGACCCATCTACCAGCTACTAACAGACCCATCTACCAGCTACTAACAGACCCATCTACCAGCTACTAACAGACCCATCTACCAGCTACTAACAGACCCATCTACTAACAGACCCATCTACCAGCTACTAACAGACCCATCTACCAACTACTAACAGACCCATCTACTAACTACTAACAGACCCATCTACCAACTACTAACAGACCCATCTACCAACTACTAACAGACCCATCTACCAGCTACTAACAGACCCATCTACCAGCTACTAACAGACCCATCTACCAGCTATTAACAGACCCATCTACTAACAGACCCATCTACCAGCTACTAACAGACCCATCTACCAACTACTAACAGACCCATCTACTAACTACTAACAGACCCATCTACTAACTACTAACAGACCCATCTACCAACTACTAACAGACCCATCTACCAACAGACCCATCTACTAACTACTAACAGACCCATCTACTAACTACTAACAGACCCATCTACCAACTACTAACAGACCCATCTACCAACTACTAACAGACCCATCTACCAACTACTAACAGACCCATCTACCAACTACTAACAGACCCATCTACCAGCTACTAACAGACCCATCTACCAACTACTAACAGACCCATCTACCAGCTACTAACAGACCCATCTACCAACTACTAACAGACCCATCTACTAACTACTAACAGACCCATCTACTAACAGACCCATCTACCAGCTACTAACAGACCCATCTACCAGCTACTAACATACCCATCTACCAGCTACTAACAGACCCATCTACTAACTACTAACAGACCCATCTACCAGCTACTAACAGACCCATCTACCAGCTATTAACAGACCCATCTACTAACAGACCCATCTACCAGCTATTAATAGACCCATCTACCATCTACTAACAGACCCATCTACTAACTACTAACAGACCCATCTACTAACTACTAACAGACCCATCTACTAACAGACCCATCTACCAGCTACTAACAGACCCATCTACCAGCTACTAACAGACCCATCTACCAACTACTAACAGACCCATCTACCATCTACTAACAGACCCATCTACTAACAGACCCATCTACCAGCTACTAACAGACCCATCTACCAGCTACTAACAGACCCATCTACCAGCTACTAACAGACCCATCTACCAGCTACTAACAGACCCATCTACCATCTACTAACAGACCCATCTACCATCTACTAACAGACCCATCTACCATCTACTAACAGACCCATCTACTAACTACTAACAGACCCATCTACTAACTACTAACAGACCCATCTACCAACTACTAACAGACCCATCTACCAACTACTAACAGACCCATCTACCAGCTACTAACAGACCCATCTACCAGCTACTAACAAACCCATCTACTAACTACTAACAGACCCATCTACCAGCTACTAACAGACCCATCTACCAGCTACTAACAGACCCATCTACCAGCTACTAACAGACCCATCTACCAGCTACTAACAGACCCATCTACCATCTACTAACAGACCCATCTACCAGCTACTAACAGACCCATCTACCAGCTACTAACAGACCCATCTACCAGCTACTAACAGACCCATCTACCAGCTACTAACAGACCCATCTACCAGCTACTAACAGACCCATCTACCAGCTACTAACAGACCCATCTACCAGCTACTAACAGACCAATCTACAAGCTACTAACAGACCCATCTACTAACTACTAACAGACCCATCTACCATCTACTAACAGACCCAGCTACTAACAGACCCATCTACTAACTACTAACAGACCCATCTACCATCTACTAACAGACCCAGCTACTAACAGACCCATCTACTAACTACTAACAGACCCATCTACCATCTACTAACAGACCCAGCAACTAACAGACCCATCTACTAACAGACCCATCTACCAGCTACTAACAGACCCATCTACCAACTACTAACAGACCCATCTACCAACAGACCCATCTACTAACTACTAACAGACCCATCTACTAACTACTAACAGACCCATCTACCAACTACTAACAGACCCATCTACCAACTACTAACAGACCCATCTACCAACTACTAACAGACCCATCTACCAACTACTAACAGACCCATCTACCAGCTACTAACAGACCCATCTACCAGCTACTAACAGACCCATCTACCAGCTACTAACAGACCCATCTACCAGCTACTAACAGACCCATCTACCAGCTACTAACAGACCCATCTACTAACAGACCCATCTACCAGCTACTAACAGACCCATCTACCAACTACTAACAGACCCATCTACTAACTACTAACAGACCCATCTACCAACTACTAACAGACCCATCTACCAACTACTAACAGACCCATCTACCAGCTACTAACAGACCCATCTACCAGCTACTAACAGACCCATCTACCAGCTATTAACAGACCCATCTACTAACAGACCCATCTACCAGCTACTAACAGACCCATCTACCAACTACTAACAGACCCATCTACTAACTACTAACAGACCCATCTACTAACTACTAACAGACCCATCTACCAACTACTAACAGACCCATCTACCAACAGACCCATCTACTAACTACTAACAGACCCATCTACTAACTACTAACAGACCCATCTACCAACTACTAACAGACCCATCTACCAACTACTAACAGACCCATCTACCAACTACTAACAGACCCATCTACCAACTACTAACAGACCCATCTACCAGCTACTAACAGACCCATCTACCAACTACTAACAGACCCATCTACCAGCTACTAACAGACCCATCTACCAACTACTAACAGACCCATCTACTAACTACTAACAGACCCATCTACTAACAGACCCATCTACCAGCTACTAACAGACCCATCTACCAGCTACTAACATACCCATCTACCAGCTACTAACAGACCCATCTACTAACTACTAACAGACCCATCTACCAGCTACTAACAGACCCATCTACCAGCTATTAACAGACCCATCTACTAACAGACCCATCTACCAGCTATTAATAGACCCATCTACCATCTACTAACAGACCCATCTACTAACTACTAACAGACCCATCTACTAACTACTAACAGACCCATCTACTAACAGACCCATCTACCAGCTACTAACAGACCCATCTACCAGCTACTAACAGACCCATCTACCAACTACTAACAGACCCATCTACCATCTACTAACAGACCCATCTACTAACAGACCCATCTACCAGCTACTAACAGACCCATCTACCAGCTACTAACAGACCCATCTACCAGCTACTAACAGACCCATCTACCAGCTACTAACAGACCCATCTACCATCTACTAACAGACCCATCTACCATCTACTAACAGACCCATCTACCATCTACTAACAGACCCATCTACTAACTACTAACAGACCCATCTACTAACTACTAACAGACCCATCTACTAACTACTAACAGACCCATCTACCAACTACTAACAGACCCATCTACCAACTACTAACAGACCCATCTACCAGCTACTAACAGACCCATCTACCAGCTACTAACAAACCCATCTACTAACTACTAACAGACCCATCTACCAGCTACTAACAGACCCATCTACCAGCTACTAACAGACCCATCTACCAGCTACTAACAGACCCATCTACCAGCTACTAACAGACCCATCTACCATCTACTAACAGACCCATCTACCAGCTACTAACAGACCCATCTACCAGCTACTAACAGACCCATCTACCAGCTACTAACAGACCCATCTACCAGCTACTAACAGACCCATCTACCAGCTACTAACAGACCAATCTACAAGCTACTAACAGACCCATCTACTAACTACTAACAGACCCATCTACCATCTACTAACAGACCCAGCTACTAACAGACCCATCTACTAACTACTAACAGACCCATCTACCATCTACTAACAGACCCAGCTACTAACAGACCCATCTACTAACTACTAACAGACCCATCTACCATCTACTAACAGACCCAGCAACTAACAGACCCATCTACTAACAGACCCATCTACCAGCTACTAACAGACCCATCTACCAGCTACTAACAGACCCATCTACCATCTACTAACAGACCCAGCTACTAACAGACCCATCTACTAACAGACCCATCTACTAACTACTAACAGACCCATCTACCAGCTATTAACAGACCCATCTACCAACTACTAACAGACCCATCTACCAACTACTAACAGACCCATCTACCAACTACTAACAGACCCATCTACCAGCTACTAACAGACCCATCTACCAGCTACTAACAGACCCATCTACTAACAGACCCATCTACTAACTACTAACAGACCCATCTACCAGCTATTAACAGACCCATCTACCAACTACTAACAGACCCATCTGCCATCTACTAACAGACCAATCTACAAGCTACTAACAGACCCATCTACTAACTACTAACAGACCCATCTACCATCTACTAACAGACCCAGCTACTAACAGACCCATCTACTAACTACTAACAGACCCATCTACCATCTACTAACAGACCCAGCTACTAACAGACCCATCTACTAACTACTAACAGACCCATCTACCATCTACTAACAGACCCAGCTACTAACAGACCCATATACTAACAGACCCATCTACCAGCTACTAACAGACCCATCTACCAGCTACTAACAGACCCATCTACCATCTACTAACAGACCCAGCTACTAACAGACCCATCTACTAACAGACCCATCTACTAACTACTAACAGCCCATCTACCAGCTATTAACAGACCCATCTACCAACTACTAACAGACCCATCTACCAACTACTAACAGACCCATCTACCAACTACTAACAGACCCATCTACCAGCTACTAACAGACCCATCTACCAGCTACTAACAGACCCATCTACTAACAGACCCATCTACTAACTACTAACAGACCCATCTACCAGCTATTAACAGACCCATCTACCAACTACTAACAGACCCATCTACCAGCTACTAACAGACCCATCTACCAGCTACTAACAGACCCATCTACTAACTACTAACAGACCCATCTACCAGCTATTAACAGACCCATCTACCAGCTACTAACAGACCCATCTACCAGCTACTAACAGACCCATCTACCAGCTACTAACATACCCATCTACCAGCTACTAACAGACCCATCTACCAGCTACTAACAGACCCATCTACCAGCTACTAACATACCCATCTACCAGCTACTAACAGACCCATCTACCAGCTACTAACAGACCCATCTACCAGCTACTAACAGACCCATCTACCAGCTACTAACAGACCCATCTACTAACTACTAACAGACCCATCTACTAACTACTAACAGACCCATCTACCAGCTATTAACAGACCCATCTACCAGCTACTAACAGACCCATCTACCAACTACTAACAGACCCATCTACCAACTACTAACAGACCCATCTACCAACTACTAACAGACCCATCTACCAGCTACTAACAGACCCATCTACCAGCTACTAACAGACCCATCTACTAACAGACCCATCTACTAACTACTAACAGACCCATCTACCAGCTATTAACAGACCCATCTACCAACTACTAACAGACCCATCTGCCATCTACTAACAGACCAATCTACAAGCTACTAACAGACCCATCTACTAACTACTAACAGACCCATCTACCATCTACTAACAGACCCAGCTACTAACAGACCCATCTACTAACTACTAACAGACCCATCTACCATCTACTAACAGACCCAGCTACTAACAGACCCATCTACTAACTACTAACAGACCCATCTACCATCTACTAACAGACCCAGCTACTAACAGACCCATCTACTAACAGACCCATCTACCAGCTACTAACAGACCCATCTACCAGCTACTAACAGACCCATCTACCATCTACTAACAGACCCAGCTACTAACAGACCCATCTACTAACAGACCCATCTACTAACTACTAACAGACCCATCTACCAGCTATTAACAGACCCATCTACCAACTACTAACAGACCCATCTACCAACTACTAACAGACCCATCTACCAACTACTAACAGACCCATCTACCAGCTACTAACAGACCCATCTACCAGCTACTAACAGACCCATCTACTAACAGACCCATCTACTAACTACTAACAGACCCATCTACCAGCTATTAACAGACCCATCTACCAACTACTAACAGACCCATCTACCAGCTACTAACAGACCCATCTACCAGCTACTAACAGACCCATCTACTAACTACTAACAGACCCATCTACCAGCTATTAACAGACCCATCTACCAGCTACTAACAGACCCATCTACCAGCTACTAACAGACCCATCTACCAGCTACTAACATACCCATCTACCAGCTACTAACAGACCCATCTACCAGCTACTAACAGACCCATCTACCAGCTACTAACATACCCATCTACCAGCTACTAACAGACCCATCTACCAGCTACTAACAGACCCATCTACCAGCTACTAACAGACCCATCTACCAGCTACTAACAGACCCATCTACTAACTACTAACAGACCCATCTACTAACTACTAACAGACCCATCTACCAGCTATTAACAGACCCATCTACCAGCTACTAACAGACCCATCTACCAGCTACTAACAGACCCATCTCCTAACAGACCCATCTACCAGCTACTAACAGACCCATCTACCAGCTACTAACAGACCCATCTACCATCTACTAACAGACCCAGCTACTAACAGACCCATCTACTAACAGACCCATCTACTAACTACTAACAGACCCATCTACCAGCTACTAACAGACCCATCTACTAACTACTAACATACCCATCTACTAACAGACCCATCTACTAACAGACCCATCTACCAACTACTAACAGACCCATCTACCAGCTACTAACAGACCCATCTACCAGCTATTAACAGACCCATCTTCCAGCTACTAACAGACCCATCTACTGTAGTAGTAACATAAGGCAACTGGATGCTAATGGTAGAAGAGACATATAGTCTGACAATTCCAATAAGACACATACCAGAGAAATATGCCTAAGACAATTGGACACATTAATGAAAGGGGGAGACACATGGTCTGCTGACCTGACACACTAATGATAAAAAGGACCCATAGTCAGCTCCTTCTAAAAAGAAGGCGTATAGTACAGAATCTGCTGATTCCAATAAAGGCAAACTGAACAAAGAGTACATTGACACATTATGCTGACACACTAAAGATAGAGGGATTCATAGTCAGCTGCTTCTAAAAAGAAGGCCTATAGGGCTGAATCTGCTGATTCCAATAAAGGCAAACAAAACAAAGAGTACATTGACACATTATGCTGACACACTAGGATGGAGGGTCCGGCCACCATTGTAGTCTAGCTGAGAGCAGATGTGGGCGTTATTGGGCGTGAACAAGCGGGAAGCTTGAACTAGAGGATAGTGGTGGCGAATGACTGGAGAAGGGAGACTTCATTTGCATAAGGGATGGACATAGTGCTATGTGTGTATAAATATAGGAGCTAAGGCTCTGGGAAGGGGGGGTGTTCCGCGGTGTGTGTGCCGCGGGGTGTGTTCCGCGGACATTCCAGATTGTGATACAATTTGTATTAAAAATCTTATTTGAGTTCACAAAGTTCTTGTAAGAGTTATATTTGAAGTGATTTTCTACGACATAATTGGCGAGCTGGTCCAGGAGTGACAGGGACGGAGACGTTCTTGGCTGGCGGGTTCTTTGGACAATCTAAACAAACAGAGGTGGCCACCCAACTATATACGGTAAGCAAGTTCTTACAATAGTTGAAATGTTTGTGTGGATTGCTTCAGAGTCCTGTCTCAGCGGGAGGAATGTCATGTAGGTCTCTCTCTCAAATTTCCTAAAAACGATAAAAACGAAAGAACTTTTGAATTCAAATAAATGTGCATGCATGTGTGAGTTTGGGTTTTGTATGAATGCGCATGTCTAGAGATTGAGTGAACTGGAACTGTGAACTTTGATTGTGTCGGGTGTTTGGCTGGGGGGAGCGGGCATTTGTTCTGGTTGGACTGCTCGAGACAGGTTCATGTGTCTGGTTTGATTAGGGGAGTTGTTCCGTCTGATTCTGCTTGGCCGGGTTCGACCGTATCAGGATCTGTTTTGGGATGTGCGTAAACACACCTCAGTCAACCTGAGCGGGCGACTCGTGTCGGGTGTGTGTGATTCGGACTGCCCCTCTCGTCGGACCATTCATTTTGAGCAGCCTTGTGTGGGCTGATCGGCGCAACTGTTTGTACTCTCTAGTTGAGCGGCTGGGCTCAGGCGCAGGGCTACAACAAGTAGCTTATACAGTCAAAGCATAAAACAGTAGGTTGTAGGAAAACGTAAGCCCGATTGTGCGACGTTCAACTGCAAAAGTAGCTTATACAGTCAAAGCATAAATCAGTAGGTTGTAGGAAAACGTAAGCCCGATTGTGCGACGTTCAACTGCAAAAGTAGCTTATACAGTCAAAGCATAAAACAGTAGGTTGTAGGAAAACGTAAGCCCGATTGTGCGGCGTTCAACTGCAAAAGTAGCTTATACGGTCAAAGCATAAATCAGTAGGTTGTAGGAAAACGTTAGCCCGATTGTGCGGCGTTCAACTGCAAAAGTAGCTTATACAGTCAAAGCATAAAACAGTAGGTTGTAGGAAAACGTTAGCCCGATTGTGCGACGTTCAACTGCAAAAGTAGCTTATACAGTCAAAGCATAAAACAGTAGGTTGTAGGAAAACGTAAGCCCGATTGTGCGACGTTCAACTGCAAAAGTAGCTTATACAGTCAAAGCATAAAACAGTAGGTTGTAGGAAAACGTTAGCCCGATTGTGCGGCGTTCAACTGCAAAAGTAGCTTATACAGTCAAAGCATAAAACAGTAGGTTGTAGGAAAACGTTAGCCCGATTGTGCGGCGTTCAACTGCAAAAGTAGCTTATACAGTCAAAGCATAAAACAGTAGGTTGTAGGAAAACGTTAGCCCGATTGTGCGACGTTCAACTGCAAAAGTAGCTTATACGGTCAAAGCATAAATCAGTAGGTTGTAGGAAAACGTTAGCCCGATTGTGCGGCGTTCAACTACAAAAGTAACTTATACAGTCAAAGCATAAATCAGTAGGTTGTAGGAAAACGTTAGCCCGATTGTGCGGCGTTCAACTGCAAAAGTAACTTATACGGTCAAAACATAAATCAGTAGTTAAATAAATATTCATAGTTTCCGCTCTGAAAGGAGGACTGTATGAGTGAAGTAGTAGGTGCAGGAAAAACGTTGGCCCGATTGTGCGGCGTTCAAATGCAAAAGAAATCCTGCGAATAAAAAACCGCTCTGTCTAGCTACCAGGGTTTGGTAATTCAGTGGGTCACGCTACAATACTACTCTAATAATAGAAGAGAAGATAAGTATTGGGGGTTGAATAGGATATGAGGACAAGCTGATCCGATTAGACAGTAGTCTCGTCATATTGTAGAAGTCTAGGCTTATGTAGGAGGAAGTGAATTAAGTCAATGAAGAAAGACTGAGTTGTTTTGAGGTAAAAACAAAGGGATTGAATGAACGGATGAAACATAAAAGGATGAATGAAAATGTTGTAAGAAATGAGTGGATCTGTGTAAAGATAGAACATTAGGAAGAAAGATAGGACAGGTTGTGTGCGTGTAGGCAGAGCGTCCTGAAGAGGGTGCGCGCAGCCTTCCTGTGACAGAGTAGAACGTAAAGAAAGGGTGCCTCTAAATACTAAGATAGAGGGAACGAAATTAAGAAACATCGAAGTAAAATAAGTTGTAATCAAGGATAAAAACACTGATGTGATAAAGTAATAAGCGACCATAGTAGAATTACTAAAAACGGTGTCAAAACAAATAATAAATAAAAATACTTAAAAAGGCGTTAACCGAATAGTATAAATACGGATAGAAAAGTGTGTAACAAAACAGAAAGTAGAATCGTTGATAAAATGAAATTGTACTATAAAGTTAAAAACGAATCTAGGTTAGTTAAGATAAATAGTGATAAATAGTGAAATTCAGGACAGATTAAGGATTCACGAACGGTGTAACAAAGGAAGAGGAAAAAACAGGCCGTCGATCACTCTGTGTCTACAGAAGCTACGGTCTAAAAATAGCCTGAAGGACAGAGACCAGAATATGAGAGGTTGGTTTCACTAAAACCGTGAATCAGGAATTAAACAGTAAAATGGGATAAAAGACAATGAAACAATAAGAATATAGAGAAGAGGTAAGAAAATATAGGGACAATTCTAAAAGTAAATAGAACAATTCACATATCTAAAGATATGGTAAAAAGAATAAGTGGTGGCATTTTGAACATTAGAGCAAAAGTTTAAGAAACTTATGACATAGTTTTGTTAGGATTGGATATTAATCCAACTGGAAAACGCTTGAATGATTATATGTTATTTTACAGCAGTTGCTGTAGGGACAATCATTTGACTATCATTATGAATATTTCTGTGGCAGGAGGCCAGGTATTTGAGGCAGAATGGTTACATAGGGCTGTTATTAAAAATTAAGATTTAGTGATCTTGCTATAAGAAGGAAGTCTGTTGTCAGGGAATAACCCATGTGTTAGTGTGTATGTCCTCAGGAAAAAACAGCCAGAAATGGAAGGGCTTGGGCTGCATTCTGGAGATTGAGTGTACATCAAGATACACCAGGCTGGTGGTATACTTCTTACAACACTGCAGTGGTAAAATTCTTCATGTCTCTCTTTGGTGGGTGCATAAGTCTCACGAGAAGTAAGGTCCAGTTGAATAATGGATGAGCTTGACAACACCATGACAGAGGATGTGGAATCAGAGAGAGAGAGAGAGAGAGATTAGATTCCACTATAGACATACTGGGTTGAGTTTGGAGGTTACTTGTTTCATTTTTTAATACATCATGTGAAAAAGAATAGATTATAGGATATTATACTCTAAACAAACATGTTAAAGGGATTGATATGAAAGCATAAACAGTGTTGAATTAATTCAAGAAGAGATAATGTTAATTGTAGGTTATGCACATGATTATCAGTTAAAATGGAGCAGATGGGAAACTAAGTAAAAATTGACATGATTTGGGAACACCTCTCAGAACCTGTGGCCGAAAGGGGAAGACTGGGTGGAAGCATGAGGAAGCTTTTTAGGGCTTTTATTTTTGTGGAGTCCAGCAGAAAAGTATCCTGGAGGCATAGAGTCAGGTAAAGAGAGAGTGGGAATTGTCATGGTCTCAGATTTCAGTTTGCATGAATATATTTATGCATAACACATAACATTGTCAATGCTGTTATGTTTTGTCTGTTGTTTTCCAAGTCTTATGTTTAGGAAACCAGAAGGAGAGGGGTTCGCCAGCTTCAGCTGGAATGTCAGTTTATTGTGTGATGAGTGATGGAAGTAAGAGGATGTATGGTGCAATCATAGAACAGAGGCCATAAGTCTCTAAGTATGAATGCCTTACAGAAAGTAGGCAGAAACCTGAACTAGGACGAGAGGTTCTGCGTCTGATGATCCAAGGGGACCAGAAGGACCTCTCCCAGTGATACCAGGAGATCTAGTCCACGTTCGAGTGTTCCGGAGGAAGTGGGATCAACCGAGGAGAGAAGGACCCTATGAGGTGGCCAAAGCAACAAGAACGGCCGTCCAAGTGAAAAGAAGCCAGACGTGGTACCATCTGAACCACTGCAGCTGAGTCCCAACAGAGAGAAGGATACAACCACATAGAGATGAGGACACTGAGGATGCTGATTCACCAGGAGGGAGCCTGGAGGGAGCAGGAGCAGCGGAAACGATTGAGATGCCAGGGAGGAGCCAAGAAAACAGTAAATCAAGTGAAAGCCAAAATATGACACGTGCACCGACTAATGCACTCAGAAGAGGAGGAGAGGCCTCACAAGGAACAGAATAAGAACGTTTCTTTCCTAAAATTGAAACCCTTCCAGATGGAAGCTAAGTCCGGCCTGAGGAGGGAGCTTCAGGTGAAGAAAGAGGAGGAAAAGTCCCGCAAGCTGAAGAAAATGGGGATTACCCCATAATTGACTTTTAAACTTTTGAATGGCCTCCTTTACAGACAATTGATGTTAGAACAACAAAAGAATAATGACATTGACATAACAGAAGCAACAGTGAATGCTAGTATAGAAACAACAGACTAATGCACAATCAAGATGTATGGTGGGAGCAGGAAGAGAAGAATGGAATCAGCTGAACAATCCAAAAAGACTGACAAGGTTAGAATCTATGTTCCACCTCAATGTATAACAGAAGCAGGAGAACTGAAGTCTATCTCAATCATAAGGATCAAACCCTTATCGGAGATTGCACTCTGTGGATGGACACATCATCAAACAAAGGGAGAAGTCGTTTGGGACCCGAAAGGATGTGACCTGACATGAATCAAAGAAAAAGACGAGTAGGTGCTCATCATGAACAAGATTGAACCAGTGGAAGGTGAAGACCTACCCCTGCACCTGAACAGGAAGAACCTGTGACAACAACAAGGGTGGCGGCTGATGTGACGACCACAGTAGCTACCACTAGATGACATCGACTGCCCTTACCAAGCAGACCACCGTGCCAACAAAGCAATCTGAGACATCAGTCAGGAGAGTTTTTACTGATATTTGAAACTTTCTGATAAACTCTAATGATCTACCTCAAGATAAGAACATTGAAAAAGCAACAGAATTAGATATATCTCATGCTTCATCAAATATGTAATATTTTATCCTTATATTTTTTATACCAAATTTGATCTATTACTCTTATGACAATTGGAGATGTTTGGTCTAGTTAGTTTTTGTTTTTTTATGTTTCTGATTAGATCTTTTACTCCTATTTCACATTGGAGATGTTTGGTCTAGTTGGTTTATATGCTTCACTTTGTTTTTATTTTTTGTATTTTCTTGTTTATCATAGGTATTTTCTTTTACTATCCCAAAGTCTTATTTGTATCATTTATGTGGCTAAATAGCCCCAGAGGGGGGATTGTAGTAGTAACATAAGGCAACTGGATGCTAATGGTAGAAGAGACATATAGTCTGACAATTCCAATAAGACACATACCAGAGAAATATGCCTAAGACAATTGGACACATTAATGAAAGGGGGAGACACATGGTCTGCTGACCTGACACACTAATGATAAAAAGGACCCATAGTCAGCTCCTTCTAAAAAGAAGGCGTATAGTACAGAATCTGCTGATTCCAATAAAGGCAAACTGAACAAAGAGTACATTGACACATTATGCTGACACACTAAAGATAGAGGGATCCATAGTCAGCTGCTTCTAAAAAGAAGGCCTATAGGGCTGAATCTGCTGATTCCAATAAAGGCAAACAAAACAAAGAGTACATTGACACATTATGCTGACACACTAGGATGGAGGGTCCGGCCACCATTGTAGTCTAGCTGAGAGCAGATGTGGGCGTTATTGGGCGTGAACAAGCGGGAAGCTTGAACTAGAGGATAGTGGTGGCGAATGACTGGAGAAGGGAGACTTCATTTGCATAAGGGATGGACATAGTGCTATGTGTGTATAAATATAGGAGCTAAGGCTCTGGGAAGGGGGGGTGTTCCGCGGTGTGTGTGCCGCGGGGTGTGTTCCGCGGACATTCCAGATTGTGATACAATTTGTATTAAAAATCTTATTTGAGTTCACAAAGTTCTTGTAAGAGTTATATTTGAAGTGATTTTCTACGACACTAACAGACCCATCTACTAACAGACCCATCTACCAGCTACTAACAGACCCATCTACCAGCTACTAACAGACCCATCTACTAACTACTAACATACCCATCTACTAACAGACCCATCTACTAACAGACCCATCTACCAACTACTAACAGACCCATCTACCAGCTACTAACAGACCCATCTACCAGCTATTAACAGACCCATCTTCCAGCTACTAACAGACCCATCTACCAGCTACTAACAGACCCATCTACCAACTACTAACAGACCCATCTACTAACTACTAACAGACCCATCTACTAACTACTAACAGACCCATCTACCAACTACTAACAGACCCATCTACCAGCTACTAACAGACCCATCTACCAGCTACTAACAGACCCATCTACTAACTACTAACAGACCCATCTACCAGCTACTAACAGACCCATCTACTAACTACTAACAGACCCATCTACCAACTACTAACAGACCCATCTACCAGCTACTAACAGACCCATCTACCAGCTACTAACAGACCCATCTACCAGCTACTAACAGACCCATCTACCAGCTACTAACAGACCCATCTACTAACTACTAACAGACCCATCTACCAGCTACTAACAGACCCATCTACCAGCTATTAACAGACCCATCTACTAACAGACCCATCTACCATCTACTAACAGACCCATCTACTAACAGACCCATCTACTAACTACTAACAGACCCATCTACTAACTACTAACAGACCCATCTACCAGCTACTAACAGACCCATCTACTAACTACTAACAGACCCATCTACCAGCTACTAACAGACCCATCTACCATCTACTAACAGACCCATCTACCAGCTACTAACAGACCCATCTACCAGCTACTAACAGACCCATCTACCAGCTACTAACAGACCCATCTACCAGCTACTAACAGACCCATCTACCAGCTACTAACAGACCCATCTACCAGCTACTAACAGACCCATCTACCAGCTACTAACAGACCCATCTACCAGCTACTAACAGACCCATCTACCATCTACTAACAGACCCAGCTACTAACAGACCCATCTACTAACAGACCCATCTACCATCTACTAACAGACCCAGCTACTAACAGACCCATCTACTAACTACTAACAGACCCATCTACCATCTACTAACAGACCCAGCTACTAACAGACCCATCTACTAACAGACCCATCTACCAGCTACGAACAGACCCATCTACCAGCTACTAACAGACCCATCTACCATCTACTAACAGACCCAGCTACTAACAGACCCATCTACTAACAGACCCATCTACTAACTACTAACAGACCCATCTACCAGCTATTAACAGACCCATCTACCAACTACTAACAGACCCATCTACCAACTACTAACAGACCCATCTACCAACTACTAACAGACCCATCTACCAGCTACTAACAGACCCATCTACCAGCTACTAACAGACCCATCTACTAACAGACCCATCTACTAACTACTAACAGACCCATCTACCAGCTATTAACAGACCCATCTACCAACTACTAACAGACCCATCTGCCATCTACTAACAGACCCATCTACCATCTACTAACAGACCCATCTACCAGCTACTAACAGACCAATCTACAAGCTACTAACAGACCCATCTACTAACTACTAACAGACCCATCTACCATCTACTAACAGACCCAGCTACTAACAGACCCATCTACTAACTACTAACAGACCCATCTACCATCTACTAACAGACCCAGCTACTAACAGACCCATCTACTAACTACTAACAGACCCATCTACCATCTACTAACAGACCCAGCTACTAACAGACCCATCTACTAACAGACCCATCTACTGTAGGAGTACAATTACACACATGGATAACATATAGAGGTATAAGATAGGTGAACAGTATAATTACATTTGCATTTGGGTCATTTAGCAGACGCTCTTGTCCAGAGTGACTTACAACTTGGTGTATTCACCTTATGATATCCAGTGGAACAACCATTTTACAATGGTGCATCTAACTCTTTTAAGGGGGGGGGGGTTAGAAGGATTACTTTGTCCTATCCTGGGTATTCCTTGGAGAGGTGGGGTTTCAGGTGTCTTCGGAAGGTGGTGATTGACTCCGCTGACCTGGCGTCGTGAGGGAGTTTGTTCCACCATTGGGGTACCAGAGCAGACATAGACATAATAACATACATGTCAGACAGAGTGGCGCCTAAAAGCAATTGGACACTAGACATATGGTTTGACCATTCTATTACAAACATACATGTCAGACAGAGTGACGCCTAGAGGTAATTGGACACGCTGGGATAGAGGGTCCAGCCACTATTATAAACAAATTGAAAGCAGATGGTGGTGAATGACTTCATAGGGGACGGACAAGACTGTGTGTATAAATAGAGTAGCTGGAGTTCTGAGAAAGTGTGTGTTCCGCGGACATTCCAGATTGTGATACAATTTGTATTAAAAATCTTATTTGAGTTCACAAAGTTCTTGTAAGAGTTATATTTGAAGTGATTTTCTACGACATAATTGGCGAGCTTGCCAGGAGTGACAGGGACGGTGACGTTCTTGGCTGGCGGGTTCTTTGGACAATCTAAACAAACAGAGGTGGCCACCCAACTATATACGGTAAGCAAGTTCTTACAATAGTTGAAATGTTTGTGTGGATTGCTTCAGAGTCCTGTCTCAGCGGGAGGAATGTCATGTAGGTCTCTCTCTCAAATTTCCTAAAAACGATAAAAACGAAAGAACTTTTGAATTCAAATAAATGTGCATGCATGTGTGAGTTTGGGTTTTGTATGAATGCGCATGTCTGGAGATTGAGTGAACTGGAACTGTGAACTTTGATTGTGTCGGGTGTTTGGCTGGGGGGAGCGGGCATTTGTTCTGGTTGGACTGCTCGAGACAGGTTCATGTGTCTGGTTTGATTGGGGGAGTTGTTCCGTCTGATTCTGCTTGGCCGGGTTCGACCGTATCAGGATCTGTTTTGGGATGTGCGTAAACACACCTCAGTCAACCTGAGCGGGCGACTCGTGTTGGGTGTGTGTGATTCGGACTGCCCCTCTCGTCGGACCATTCATTTTGAGCAGCCTTGTGTGGGCTGATCGGCGCAACTGTTTGTACTCTCTAGTTGAGCGGCGCAGGGCTACAACAAGTAGTTTATACAGTCAAAGCATAAAACAGTAGGTTGTAGGAAAACGTTAGCCCGATTGTGCGGCGTTCAACTGAAAAAGTAGCTTATACAGTCAAAGCATAAAACAGTAGGTTGTAGGAAAACGTTAGCCCGATTGTGCGGCGTTCAACTGCAAAAGTAGCTTATACAGTCAAAGCATAAAACAGTAGGTTGTAGGAAAACGTTAGCCCGATTGTGCGGCGTTCAACTGCAAAAGTAACTTATACGGTCAAAGCATAAATCGGTAGGTTGTAGGAAAACGTTGGCCCGATTGTGCGGCGTTCAACTGCAAAAGTAACTTATACGGTCAAAACATAAATCAGTAGTTAAATAAATATTCATAGTTTCCGCTCTGAAAAGAGGACTGTATGAGTGAAGTAGTAGGTGCAGGAAAAACGTTGGCCCGATTGTGCGGCGTTCAAATGCAAAAGAAATCCTGCGAATAAAAAACCGCTCTGTCTAGCTACCAGGGTTTGGTAATTCAGTAGGTCACGCCACAATACTACCCTAATAATAGAAGAAAAGATAAGTATTGGGGGTTGAATAGGATATGAAGACAAGCTGATCCGATTAGACAGTAGTCTCGTCATATTGTAAGAAGTCTAGGCTTATGTAGGTGGAAGTGAATTAAGTCAAAAAAGAAAGACTGAGTTGTTTTGAGGTAAAAACAAAGGGATTGAATGAACGGATGAAACATAAAAGGATGAATGATAATGTTGTAAGAAATGAGTAGATCTGTGTAAAAATAGAAGATTAGGAAGAAAGATAGGACAGGTTGTGTGCGTGTAGGCAGAGCGTCCTGAAGAGGGTGCGCGCAGCTCTCCTGTGACAGAGTAGAATTGATGAAGGGTGTCGTTAACTGCTATTAGGCAGAGGGAAAGAAGTTAAGAAACATCGAAGTAAAATAAGTTGTAATCAAGGATAAAAACACTGATGTGATAAAGTAATAAGCGACCATAGTAGAATTACTAAAAAAGGTGTCAAAACAAAGAATAAATAAAAATACTTAAAAAGGCGTTAACCGAATAGTATAAATACGGATAGAAAAGTGTGAAACAAAACAGAAAGTAGGAGCGCCAATAAATTGAAATTATACTATAAAGTTAAAAATGAATCTAGGTTGGTTAAGATAAATAGTGGAATCCAGGACATATTAAGAATTCGCGTACGGAGGAACAAAGAAAGAGGAAAAAACAGGCCGTCAGACACTCTGTGTCTACAGAAGCTACGGTCTAAAAATAGCCTGATGAGTAGACAGTGGTGCAAAATCGAGTGACCAGGATAAAAAGGAGACAAGGGGAGGCTTGATACACTAATCAATTGAATTTAGGATCAAGCAATAAGGAACATGAAGTAGAGGTAAGAAAGTATAAACAATATAAATAAATAAAGATAAAGATAAGGTATTAAAAAGAAATCATAAAATTGATTAGAACTATAATAAAATGAATAGAACACCAGTAGAGATCTTAGGGGCAAGGCATCCCTTGAGTAAAAAAGAAATAATAAAAACTTCAATAAAATGGGAGAAACGCACAAGAAAACTAAATACCAAATGGCCAGCGGTGGGAACGTTGGATGTCTCGGTGTGTGAGGAAATGGAGACACTAATAAAGAACCACAAACCAAATGACAAGAAACAAAAAAGAAGAAATAAACGAGAAAGAGAAAATGAAATACTAAAAATGTTCAAAGAAGAAGGATCTGGTTTGTTAAAAAGCATGAAAAAGGCAAGAGAAATGCTGAAGAAAGATGATAAAACAATGAAAATGAAAAATGAATGGATGCTTAACCCCCCACCTTATTTCAATGGACAATTTCCAATGATAAAGGGTCATTTGGATATACAAGGCGAAATAGACTTAACAGAAGGGGAAGAAAGGGCTGAGCCTGAAGCAGCATGTGCATCATCTTATTCAGCAGACAAGGACCAGAGAAAGACTACAAGAGATTCTAGGATTGAGGGAGATGGCTTCAATTGTTATGGGGGTTTAAGAAAGGCTCTGGCAGCATTAGAAACAGCTAGAGTAGATAAGGAGTTATCAGAAGAAGAAGAGGAAGATAGTGATAGACAATATAGGGACAGACTAGAAGAAGAGGGTCAATTACTTGGACAAAAAATAGATAAGGAATTGGGACTATTAAAATCAAACCTAGAAGAAAGCAAGAGAAGACTAGATAAACAAGAAAAAGCTCGGGCCCGCAGCACCAATAAGGATTTAACTGATGAGTTGGTGGAAAACTACCCCAGGGCTCGTAGAGAAGGGTCAAGAAAAGAATCTGGCTTTTATGGAAAACAATGTCCGATTCTGATAAAAGGCGATCAGGGACATTATACGCCATGGGCTACACAGGATTTGGAGGGTTTGGTTGTCCGTCTACCTGATTTACATGAGGGGGCAGGTAAATGGATCAGAACATTTGAAGAACATACAGTGGGGAAATTGCTGGCGGTGGGGGACATAAGGGCACTACTGGCCAGGGTGACGAGCATGCATACTATGGGAGAGATCATGCAGGACGGTGGCATCGATGGTACAGATGGGGGAGTGATAAATGATGGATTACTGTTCGACAGATACAGACCAGTCATCTGGCGTGCTTTAAGAGAAACATATCCAACAAAAGTGGATCCCAAAGCACTAAGAGGTGGAATTATCGGGGACACAGAAAACCCAGCTACCTACCTACATGGACAGTTGAAAAGGTGGAGGATGGAAACAGAGCAAGACCCTGAGGGCAATGAACTAATGACAACTATGTTCCGAAATTCAATAATAGAAGCCATGCCCCAGCCAGTAAGGAGAAGGCTGGAGGATGTGGTGGGACTTACATCAAAACCTTACAGGGAATTCTGTGACTACGTGGTCCATGCAGTAGAGAAATACAGAAAAGATGAACAGAGACAGATAGATCAAGGCAAAGACATTCAGAGAAGACTGACCCTGCTGCAGTTGGATGAACTAACCAACAAAGGGAAAAAGAAAGTCCAGGCTGTCGTCACTACCCCTGGGCCAGAGATGGGAACAATGGCTGCTGTCTCCCCAGGAGAGCCACAGCTGTTCGGCCCTGGTCGGGCTCAAGTGTTACCTGCACCGCCAGTAGTAAATGTGTACACACAGCCCCCGATTTGGAATGGGGGGAAAAAACAACAGAAAACTGTACAATTTGATAAAGGCAAGGGATTTGTAGACTCTCGAGGGCCACCAGGCACCTGTTGGGGATGTAGGCAACCAGGACACAACAGGCGAGAGTGCCCTACACGCCCATGGCAGAATCGAACTGAGGGAAATAGAAATAGTAGATCGCCACCGACGTATAATACCCCAAACTTCCAACAAAATCAGAATGGTTGGAATCAACATAACGATTGGCAGGGCAACCCTAACCAACCTTCAGGTCCTGTGAACACATGGTCAGGGCCTAATCAACAAAACTAGGGATGCCCAGGGAATCTCAAAGGGGAGGGTCAGTTTCCAATAATAACAACAAGGGCTGATCAAGAACCTATACTGCAGGTTCAAATAGAAAACAGAGGTACACCCATGATGATAGATACTGGAGCTACTTATACATGTGTGAGTCCAAATTATGCCTCTCATCTCCCCATGTCTGGTAAATATGCCAAAACAATAGGATTCTCGGGAAATACGCAGTTAATTCCAATGACCGCTCCAGTTCGGCTAACGACTGATGGTAAATCAGTCACAATTCCAATTTTAGTGTCAGATCAAACACCAGTTAATCTATTAGGAAGAGACGCACTATGCAAGTTGGGCTTACAAATTAAATGTTCTCCTGATGGAGTAATAATTGAAAAAACAGGATTACAATTACCAGTGATGGGTACAGAAGGAACAGCTAATGTATATTGGCTAGGAGGCATTGAAGCAGATGTGGATAGAACTGTCAGGAAATGGGGTAAATTCATCCAGGCCCAAATACCTAAAGCAGTTAGAGCTAAATCTGAATATCATTGCACAATGCAATTTGACCCACATCTGGACCCATTGCTTGAACAACTTTGGGTTATGGGGGCATATGGAAGGAAAGCACCAATAATGTCTCAAATTATAGTTATTGGAAAGCAGGGAGCCGCAATGGATGTGATGGATGGAGACGGGTCTGAATTTGTGAAGACATGGTTCAATGTCTCTGACTCTGTTCCTCACATTACTTTACTGGTAAATCAGGGTTATACATCTAAAGATCTAGGATCGATGATGAAGGAAGTTGGGAAACAGAAGTGGGATAAAACTGACAATCCACTAATCTTTCATTCAAAGGATAAATCATTCATCAAAATAGTTACCACTACTATGTTGATTGGTGATCCAAGGGAGGTAGAGGTTAGTGCAGGCCAGCAGGTAGTGTTAGGTGAAGGAATAGGATTAATCAGTGAACTTAGAGCAGAAATGGAGAAAACCATACCAACTGAGGTATGGTCGCAACATGATACAGACGTAGGACTAGTTAAATCTGCTAGTCCCGTTTCTGTCAAAATAAAACCTAATGCCAAACTTCCATGGAAAACCCAGTATCCTATGAAGCCTGAGGCTGAAGAAGGAATAAGATTGACAATAGAAGGACTGCTCAGGGCAGGAGTATTGATAGAGATGCCCAGTGATTGCAATACACCCTTGCTACCTGTTCTTAAAGCCAATGGTAAAAAATGGAGACTGGTCCATGATCTAAGAGCTGTTAACGATATAGTGCAGGATTGTCCTGCTGAAGTCCCAAACCCTCACACTCTGCTGACCAATGTTCCCCCGGAGGCCAAATACTTCACGGTTATTGACCTATGTGGAGCGTTTTTTAGTATACCCCTGGCGGAGGAGTGCAGACATTTGTTTGCATTTAGATATAGGGGCAAAACTTTGTCTTATACTAGGACCCCACAGGGTTTTAAGGATAGTCCACATTTTTTCAATCAGATATTGAGAGCAGACCTGGAAGAATTAATGTTAGATGGCACACTGATCCAATATGTGGATGACCTGTTGATCTGTGCCTCAACTTTGGAACAATGTCATTCTGACTCACTAAAAGTACTGCAACGCTTAGCAGAAGGAGGACACAAAGTCTCTAAAACAAAACTACAGTACTGTCAACCTCAGGTTGAGTACTTAGGCAGAACAATAGCTCATGGAACTAAAGCAATAGCTCCTGGACAGCTAGAGGGTATTAGCAAAGCACCGTTACCACAAACGGTAGCTCAAATGATGACCTTTTTGGGAATGACAGGATTTAGTTCTGATTGGATAGAAGAGTATGTAGTTAAAACAGCTCCTCTGAGAGAAATAATGAAAGAAGCTGGACAGCTTAATCTAAGAGCAAGACTAGATTGGAACACTGATGCGTTGGTTGCATTTGAAACACTTAAAAGAGAAATGCAAACAGCACCAGCTCTAGCCACCCCAGATTACACTAAACCATTCTTGTTATACGTCGCAAACAGGTGCAACAATTATGCAGCAGCTGTTCTTATGCAAGAAACTTGTAGTGGTAGGAAGAAACAACCTATTGCTTATTATAGCTCTAAATTGGATCCGGTAGCTCAGGGATACCCACCGTGTTATCAGGGATTAGCGGCATTGCATTATGCATATGACAAAGCATCAACTATAACCATGGGGTATCCGGTGATTATCAGCACTCATCATAAAATAGTGGAGTTGATAGAACAGGGTAAATTTGTGTTAACTAATGCAAGGACGATGGATTATATGAGCTTACTCACGTACCCTGACGTTTTCATTAAAAGATGTAACACTGTGAATCCGGCAGAAAGGATTCCATTTGATTTTGAAGGAGAAGCACATGATTGTGTAGCCGAGGCTTTAACATTTACCAAACTACGTCCAGACTTAGAATCAATTCCATTAATAGGTCGAGAGGGATATGACCTGGAAAGTTACTTTGTAGATGGTTCTTGTTTTAAAGATTATACAGGTACTCATGCAGGGTTTGCGGTAGTTAAGCAAAAGGGGAAAGCTTTCACTGAGGAAATATTAGAGCATTGTCCTCAGCCTTGCTCTGCCCAGCTAGCTGAATTGCAGGCTCTGACTGCAGCATGTGGGCTAGGAAGAGGTAAAACCGTTAATATCTATACTGATTCCGCTTACGCACACGGCGTATGTCATTTGTTTGGTGCAGTCTGGAAACAGAGAGGTTTTCGAAAGAGTGATGGAACTCCCATCCAACATCATGCTCAAATTGTTAAATTAATGACAGCATTAATGTATCCTCGGAAGTTAGCTATAATCAAGTGTCAAGCGCACAAAAAAGGTAATGATTTTGTTATTAGGGGCAATAATGCAGCGGATGAAGCTGCCAAAAAAGCATCTAAATGTATTGTTCCTATTCTCATTGCACCATTAATGGACATGGTTGCTATTGCACCTCTTACATCTCCGGCTGAGCTAATTCAAATTCAGGCTCGTGCTGGTATTACTGAACAGAATACCTGGCTACAGAGGGGGGCCTCGGTAGATAGACATGGGATATGGAGAACACATGATGGTGCCATATTGGCCACCACCACTCTACTGACGCTACTTATTAATGATGCACATGATATTGATCATTGTGCAAGGGGGGAGGTGATAAGAAAAATCAAAAAACAAGGTTTTTGGTCACCTTATCTACAGGCAACAGTAGATGAGATTTTGTCAAAATGTGAAATATGTGCAAAAAACAACATACGTAAAGGTATAGCTACGCCTATAGGTCACATACCGGTTCCAGAAGGCCCATTTAGACATATTGTGATGGACTATGTAGACATGATAAAACCTATAAGGGGTAAAAGGTACATGTTAGTTATCATAGACAGGTTCAGCAGATGGGTGGAAGCAGTACCATCAGTGGATCAGGGGTCAGGAACAGTGATAAAATTCTTATCAACAGAAGTAATTCCCAGATTCGGGATTCCGTCCGAAATTAGCTCAGACAATGGTTCAGCGTTTATACAAAAAGTTGTAAAAACAATAATACAGCAGCTAAGGATGAAACAAAGGCTGGGATGTGTCTATCATCCCCAATCGCAGGGGATGGTTGAGAGAGTTAACGGTTTTCTGAAAAACAAGATAACAAAGATTTGTAGATCTACAGGGCTTAATTGGGTGGATGCTTTACCGCTTGCACTAATGAGTTGCCGCATGGAAACTAACAGAAACACGCATCTATCGCCGCATGAAATGCTTACGGGTCGACCCATGCCTATACCAATGTTAGGAGGATTGTATAAAGGTCCCTCCTTGGATATATTGCAAAGTGAATTAAAATCGTATGTGATGTATCTAACCAAAATACACAAAGTTATATATTCACAGGAGAAAAAGACGGTGCCGGAGCCTGGACCTGAAGGACCTCTCCCAGTGATACCAGGAGATCTGGTCTACGTTCGAGTGTTCCGAAGGAAGTGGGATCAGCCGAGGAGAGAAGGACCCTACGAGGTGGCCGCAGCCACAAAAACAGCAGTCCAGGTGAAAGGAAGCAAGACGTGGTATCATCTAAACCACTGCACACGAGTCCCAACAGAGAAAAGGATACAACCACATAGAGATGAGAACACAGAGGATGCTGATACACCAGGCGGGAGCTCGGAGGGAGCAGGAGCAGAGGAAACGATCAAAACACCAGGGAGGAGTCAAGAAAATGGCAGACCAGATACAAGCCAAGATACGACGAGTGCATCAATTAAAGCTCTCAGAAGAAGTACCAGGGGAAAACAGTCTAAACAGGAAAGGGACAAACAACCAAAGCTTCCTCAGGTATGGTCTGAGAGCCCAGAAATGGGGGGGAGTAACATGCCTGCTACTCCTGATGACATACCTGCTGTGGCAGACCTCTTTGATAGAAGCCCTCCACAATGGGATCCCGAAGTACCACCTGCAGAATGGGAACATCTCTTCCCTGAAATTGATACCCTCCCAGATGAAAGTCCAGTCCGGCCTGAGGAGGGAGCCTCAGGGGAAGAAAGAGGAAGAGAAGCCTCACAAGAGAGGGAAGGGGATTTCCCCACAATTGACTTTTCAACTCTTGAAGGGTCCCCCTAACAAACAATTTAAGTTAGAATGGCGGAAGAAAGACATTGACATAGCAAAAGTAATAATGAACACTAATACAGAAACAACAGACTCACACACGATCAAGAAGTATGGTGGAGGCAGGAAGAGAAGAGAGGAATCAGCCGAACAATTAAAAAAAACTGACAAGGTTAGAATTTCTGTTCCACCTCAACTCATAACTGAAACAGGAGAACAGAAGACAATCTCAATCAAAAGGATCAGGCCTCTACCCGAGATTGCATTCTGTGGATGGACACATCACCAAACAAAGGGAGAAGTCATTTGGGACCCAAAAGGATGTGACCTGACATTAACCAAAGACGTAGATGAGTGGGTGCTCACCATGAATCAGATTGAACCAGTTGAAGGTGAAGACTTAATAGTTGAAATAACGAGAACCAGATTGACCAAAGGGAGTAGCACCACAGTCATTAGAATTGGTCCTACGCCAATACCTAAACAGGAAGAGCTGGTGATAACTAAAACGACAACAACAGTGGAAACTGCTGCAAGGATTACAGCGGTTACTACCAAGGTATCATCCATTGCTATTAACAAACAGTCTAATGTACCCACAAAGAAACCTGAGGCATCAGAACCAAAAGGGTTTTTTACTGACATTTGGAACTTTCTGAAAAACACTAACAATCTGCCTCGAGAAAAGGACAATGTGACTCCAACTGATGCTTTAACCCCAGAACTATACAAGGACAAATCATTGAAGAAATTAGTAGGTAATGAATGGTATGAATGGGCTCAATATACAGCAATGAAATTAAAATTGACAAATTGCTTACTATGTGCACCCTCTCCGCTGACAGAATTAGTGGTGGTACCAAGTCCTTATGATTACAAGGACTGTGCTGATTTTAATAAGAACTTTTGTCATTTGAGTAGACCAGAAAGGCCTTATTGCCCAGCTGAATGTTTGTCATATTTGGGTAATCCATATTATCATCGGTATTACAATCAAACTGGTTGGGGAAAGTGGTGTAAAGAATTGGATATAAGGATGGAAGTACAGAAGCTAGAGGTCCCACATAAATATCGGATAGATTATCAACAAACATATGAATGTTTTAACAGCACAAAAGGACAGAATGAGATGGGGAAGTTTAAAGGTCAATGCGAGATCACATGGCACTTAACTACGGATACCACATGGAATGCAGACACTCCAAGAAGGGCTACTTATCAAGCAGCTGGAAGTTGGGTGGGAAAAGTGGTCATTCATGATAGTTGTCAAAATCAAACTCTAGCACTACCCTTAATTGCACCATATGAAGAACAGACCAAGGTAGTTGCAGATTTCTTCTGGATATGTGGGGGAAAGAGATTAAGGGCAACATTGCCAAAGGGATGGACAGGTCTCTGTGCAAGAGTTAGGTTGATTCAACAGATAACTATAATTGAATGGGATCCTAGTGATGCTAGGCAACAAAATACTAAAAATAGAGTAAAAAGAGAATATGAGTCTGACCCCAAGGTCTATTTGGATGCAATAGGCCAACCTAGAGGTGTTCCTAACGAGTACAAAGCAAGAGATGAGATTAAATCAGGATTTGAATCAATCTTTTTGTGGATAACACCTAATAAGAATTTAGAGTGGATTAATTATATTTACTATAACCAACAGAGATTTATTAACTATACCGACTCGGCTCTAACAGCATTGGGGGAACAGGTACAGGCTACCAGTAAAATGACTTGGCAAAACAGACAGGCTCTCAATTGGCTCTTAGCGGAGAAGGGTGGAGTTTGTGTTATGTTTGGAGATGACTGTTGCACCTTTATCCCCAATAACACTGATGGATCCTTCGCAATCGCTATGGCTAAACTCAAAGGTTTACGAGCAGAGGTTAAGGCAAATGCTGGGTTTGACTCTCATGTTTGGGATTGGTTGGATCTAGCATTAGGAAAGTGGGGAGCTGTGTTTGCTAGGATGGCTATTGTGCTGGGAGGGGGGTTATTGGCTCTGGGTCTTGTATTTTGTTGTGTTTTACCCTTGATAAAATCACTTGTGGTCCAGACAACAGTTAAACAGATGTCTGTAAGGAGTGCTGACCCTCCAGTGATAATTAATCCTGTACCTGGGAGCCCAGGCCATTATACCAATAAATATGGAAAACTTTGCAATGCAGTTGGTGGACCTCTGGACTGCCCCTTTGGCAATCCAAACTGTCTCTATGGAGTGATGCCGGGAGGTGGTTCTGCTTGCCATGATTTCAGTAAGGATGGTCTGCCTGTATATGCTGTATTCCCAAATGCAGACAAATGTCTACTGGTACATGTCCACAAAGAGTGTCATTTGCGCCGTAAGTGCAAGTGGTGCACAAAATTTAATGTGGAAGGCCATGACCATCATGGAGACCCCGTGTTTTGCGCAAAATGTCAAAGAGGTGATTGTAGAATCTGTCAGGATGAGGACTGTGCTCCTATGTCAGGATTTTAGTATATCTATTTTTGTTTAAATTTGTGTTTTTGTATGTTTGGTTGAATTTTTAGATATGTATATCAATGAATATATATATGTTTTTCTTTAATTGAAGCTAGTTATGCCTTCTAAAAACTAGGTTAATTTCAAAAAACATGTTAGGTAACAGAGGGTTTTCCGGTTACAAGTGTCTATGGACCATGTCCTTAATCTTCTAAACAAAGGTTGGTATCATTGATATCACTTTATTAGAGAGGTGTCTGCGAGGGAGGATCATGTTGAAATGCTTAAATTTAGAATGATGTTGTGTCAATTTTCTTTTGTAACTGCATGTTGGTCTTTGATTTTTTCCTTATTCATTTGTTATGATACTCCGTGTATTATTTTGATTTTCCACATAACTGAGATAACCTCAGGCAAGGCTAAGTACTTACACGCACATGCTTCATCAAATCTGTAATATTTTATCTTTCTTAATTTTTACACCTAATTAGATCTTTTACTCTTATGTAAACTGGAGATGTTTGGTCTAGTTAGGTTTTTATTAATTTTTACACCTAATTAGATCTTTTACTCTTATGTAAACTGGAGATGTTTGGTCTAGTTCGGTTTTTATTAATGTTTCTAATTGGATCTTGTACTCCTATTTTAGTTTTAATCATTTGAGACTGTTTGGTCTAGTTGGTTTATGTGCTTTCTTCTGTTTTTGTATTTTCTTGTATATCGTAGGTATTTTCATTTACTATCCCAAAGTCATGTTTCTGTTATTTATGTGGCTAATTAGCCCCAGAGGTGGGATTGTAGGAGTACAATTACACACATGGATAACATATAGAGGTATAAGATAGGTGAACAGTATAATTACATTTGCATTTGGGTCATTTAGCAGACGCTCTTGTCCAGAGTGACTTACAACTTGGTGTATTCACCTTATGATATCCAGTGGAACAACCATTTTACAATGGTGCATCTAACTCTTTTAAGGGGGGGGGGGTTAGAAGGATTACTTTGTCCTATCCTGGGTATTCCTTGGAGAGGTGGGGTTTCAGGTGTCTTCGGAAGGTGGTGATTGACTCCGCTGACCTGGCGTCGTGAGGGAGTTTGTTCCACCATTGGGGTACCAGAGCAGACATAGACATAATAACATACATGTCAGACAGAGTGGCGCCTAAAAGCAATTGGACACTAGACATATGGTTTGACCATTCTATTACAAACATACATGTCAGACAGAGTGACGCCTAGAGGTAATTGGACACGCTGGGATAGAGGGTCCAGCCACTATTATAAACAAATTGAAAGCAGATGGTGGTGAATGACTTCATAGGGGACGGACAAGACTGTGTGTATAAATAGAGTAGCTGGAGTTCTGAGAAAGTGTGTGTTCCGCGGACATTCCAGATTGTGATACAATTTGTATTAAAAATCTTATTTGAGTTCACAAAGTTCTTGTAAGAGTTATATTTGAAGTGATTTTCTACGACACTACCAGCTACTAACAGACCCATCTACCAGCTACTAACAGACCCATCTACCATCTACTAACAGACCCATCTACCAGCTACTAACAGACCCAGCTACTAACAGACCCATCTACTAACAGACCCATCTACTAACTACTAACAGACCCATCTACCAGCTATTAACAGACCCATCTACCAACTACTAACAGACCCATCTACCAACTACTAACAGACCCATCTACCAACTACTAACAGACCCATCTACCAGCTACTAACAGACCCATCTACTAACAGACCCATCTACTAACTACTAACAGACCCATCTACCAGCTATTAACAGACCCATCTACCAACTACTAACAGACCCATCTGCCATCTACTAACAGACCCATCTACCATCTACTAACAGACCCATCTACCAGCTACTAACAGACCCATCTACTAACTACTAACAGACCCATCTACCAGCTATTAACAGACCCATCTACCAACTACTAACAGACCCATCTGCCATCTACTAACAGACCCATCTACCATCTACTAACAGACCCATCTACCAGCTACTAACAGACCCATCTACTAACTACTAACAGACCCATCTACCAGCTATTAACAGACCCATCTACCAGCTACTAACAGACCCATCTACCAGCTACTAACAGACCCATCTACCATCTACTAACAGACCCATCTACCAGCTACTAACAGACCCATCTACTAACTACTAACAGACCCATCTACCAGCTATTAACAGACCCATCTACCAGCTACTAACAGACCCATCTACTAACTACTAACAGACCCATCTACCAGCTATTAACAGACCCATCTACCAGCTACTAACAGACCCATCTACTAACAGACCCATCTACCAACTACTAACAGACCCATCTACTAACTACTAACAGACCCATCTACTAACAGACCCATCTACTAACAGACCCATCTACCAGCTACTAACATACCCATCTACCAGCTACTAACAGACCCATCTACTAACTACTAACAGACCCATCTACTAACAGACCCATCTACTAACAGACCCATCTACCAGCTACTAACAGACCCATCTACCAGCTACTAACAGACCCATCTACTAACAGACCCATCTACCAGCTACTAACAGACCCATCTACCAGCTACTAACAGACCCATCTACTAACTACTAACAGACCCATCTACCAGCTACTAACAGACCCATCTACCAGCTACTAACAGACCCATCTACTAACTACTAACATACCCATCTACTAACAGACCCATCTACTAACAGACCCATCTACCAACTACTAACAGACCCATCTACCAGCTACTAACAGACCCATCTACCAGCTACTAACAGACCCATCTACTAACTACTAACAGACCCATCTACCAGCTACTAACAGACCCATCTACCAGCTACTAACAGACCCATCTACCAGCTACTAACAGACCCATCTACTAACAGACCCATCTACCAGCTACTAACAGACCCATCTACTAACTACTAACATACCCATCTACTAACAGACCCATCTACTAACAGACCCATCTACCAACTACTAACAGACCCATCTACTAACTACTAACAGACCCATCTACTAACTACTAACAGACCCATCTACCAACTACTAACAGACCCATCTACCAGCTACTAACAGACCCATCTACCAGCTACTAACAGACCCATCTACTAACTACTAACAGACCCATCTACCAGCTACTAACAGACCCATCTACTAACTACTAACAGACCCATCTACCAACTACTAACAGACCCATCTACCAGCTACTAACAGACCCATCTACCAGCTACTAACAGACCCATCTACCAGCTACTAACAGACCCATCTACTAACTACTAACAGACCCATCTACCAACTACTAACAGACCCATCTACCAGCTACTAACAGACCCATCTACTAACTACTAACAGACCCATCTACCAGCTACTAACAGACCCATCTACTAACTACTAACAGACCCATCTACCAACTACTAACAGACCCATCTACCAGCTACTAACAGACCCATCTACTAACTACTAACAGACCCATCTACCAGCTACTAACAGACCCATCTACCAGCTATTAACAGACCCATCTACTAACTACTAACAGACCCATCTACCATCTACTAACAGACCCATCTACTAACAGACCCATCTACTAACTACTAACAGACCCATCTACTAACTACTAACAGACCCATCTACCAACTACTAACAGACCCATCTACTAACAGACCCATCTACCAGCTACTAACAGACCCATCTACCAGCTACTAACAGACCCATCTACCAGCTACTAACAGACCCATCTACTAACTACTAACAGACCCATCTACTAACTACTAACAGACCCATCTACCAGCTACTAACAGACCCATCTACCAGCTACTAACAGACCCATCTACCAGCTACTAACAGACCCATCTACCAACTACTAACAGACCCATCTACTAACAGACCCATCTACCAACTACTAACAGACCCATCTACCAGCTACTAACAGACCCATCTACCAGCTACTAACAGACCCATCTACTAACTACTAACAGACCCATCTACCATCTACTAACAGACCCATCTACTAACAGACCCATCTACTAACTACTAACAGACCCATCTACCAGCTATTAACAGACCCATCTACCAACTACTAACAGACCCATCTGCCATCTACTAACAGACCCATCTACCATCTACTAACAGACCCATCTACCAGCTACTAACAGACCCATCTACCAGCTACTAACAGACCCATCTACTAACTACTAACAGACCCATCTACCAGCTATTAACAGACCCATCTACCAGCTACTAACAGACCCATCTACCAGCTACTAACAGACCCATCTACCAGCTACTAACAGACCCATCTACCAGCTACTAACAGACCCATCTACCAGCTACTAACAGACTCATCTACAAACTACTAACACTGAGTACCAGGCAGTTAGGACCTTATGGAGGGACAATAGAGCCCTGAGTACCAGGCCATTAGGACCTGATGGAGGGACAATAGAGCCCTGAGTACCAGGTCATTAAGACCTGATGGAGGGACAATAGAGCCCTAAGTACCAGGTCATTAGGACCTGATGGAGGGGAAATAGAGCCCTGAGTACCAGGCCATTAGGACCTGATGGAGGGACAATAGAGCCCTGAGTACCGGGCCATTAAGACCTGATGGAGGGGGCAATAGAACCCTGAGTACCAGGTCATTAGGACCTGATGGAGGGGCAATAGAGCCCTGAGTATCAGACCTTTAGGACCTGATGGAGGGACAATAGAGCCCTGAGTACCAGGCCATTATGACCTGATGGAGGGGCAATAGAGCCATGAGTACCAGACCATTAGGACCTGATGGAGGGACAATAGAGCCCTGAGTATCAGGCCATTAAGACCTGATGGAGGGGACAATAGAGCCCTGAGTACCAGGCCATTAAGACCTGATGGAGGGGACAATAGAGCACTGAGTATCAGGCCATTAAGACCTGATGGAGGGGCAATAGAGCCCTGAGTACCAGGCAGTTAAGACCTGATGGAGGGGGCAATAGAGCCCTGAGTACCAGACCATTAGGACCTGATGGAGGGACAATAGAGCCCTGAGTACCAGGCCATTAGGACCTGATGGAGGGACAATATATCCCTGAGTACCAGGTCATTAGGACCTGATGGAGGGACAATAGAGCCCTGAGTACCAGGTCATTAGGACCTGATGGAGGGACAATAGAGCCCCGAGTACCAGACCATTAGGACCTGATGGAGGGATAATAGAGCCCTGAGTACCAGGACATTAGGTCCTGATGGAGGGGCAATAGAGCCCTGAGTATCAGACCTTTAGGACCTGATGGAGGGACAATAGAGCCCTGAGTACCAGGCCATTATGACCTGATGGAGGGGCAATAGAGCCCTGAGTACCAGACCATTAGGACCTGATGGAGGGACAATAGAGCCCTGAGTACCAGGCCATTAAGACCTGATGGAGGGGACAATAGAGCCCTGAGTACCAGGCCATTAAGACCTGATGGAGGGGACAATAGAGCACTGAGTACCAGGCCATTAAGACCTGATGGAGGGGCAATAGAGCCCTGAGTACCAGGCAGTTAAGACCTGATGGAGGGACAATAGAGCCCTGAGTACCAGGCACTTAGGACCTGATGGAGGGACAATAGAGCCCTGAAGACCAGGCAGTTAAGACCTGATGAATCATGACTGCTGGTGTGGCGTAGTCTGAACATACCTGGCTTCTTCAGGAGTCTCTGCGTAGATGTGGTATGTTCTCTCTTCAGTCACGATGTTCAGAGAATTCTCCTTGGCATGGTTATCCACTATGTCCCTGTAGACAGCAGGATAGGACACCACAGGTTAGAGACAGGTTATCCACTATGTCCCTGTAGACAGCAGGATAGGACACCACAGGTTAGAGACAGGTTATCCACTATGTCCCTGTAGACAGCAGGATAGGACACCACAGGTTAGAGACAGGTTATCCACTATGTCCCTGTAGACAGCAGGATAGGACACCACAGGTTAGAGACAGGTTATCCACTATGTCCCTGTAGACAGCAGGATAGGACACCACAGGTTAGAGACAGGTTATCCACTATGTCCCTGTAGACAGCAGGATAGGACACCACAGGTTAGAGACAGGTTATCTACTATGTCCCTGTAGACAGCAGGATAGGACACCACAGGTTAGAGACAGGTTATCCACTATGTCCCTGTAGACAGCAGGATAGGACACCACAGGTTAGAGACAGGTTATCCACTATGTCCCTGTAGACAGCAGGATAGGACACCACAGGTTAGAGACAGGTTATCTACAATGTCCCTGTAGACAGCAGGATAGGACACCACAGGTTAGAGACAGGTTATCCACTATGTCCCTGTAGACAGCAGGATAGGACACCACAGGTTAGAGACAGGTTATCCACTATGTCCCTGTAGACAGCAGGATAGGACACCACAGGTTAGAGACAGGTTATCTACTATGTCCCTGTAGACAGCAGGATAGGACACCACAGGTTAGAGACGGGTTATCCACTATGTCCCTGTAGACAGCAGGATAGGACACCACAGGTTAGAGACAGGTTATCCACTATGTCCCTGTAGACAGCAGGATAGGACACAACAGGTTAGAGACAGGTTATCCACTATGTCCCTGTAGACAGCAGGATAGGACACCACAGGTTAGAGACAGGTTATCTACTATGTCCCTGTAGACAGCAGGATAGGACACAACAGGTTAGAGACAGGTTATCTACTATGTCCCTGTAGACAGCAGGATAGGACACCACAGGTTAGAGACGGGTTATCCACTATGTCCCTGTAGACAGCAGGATAGGACACCACAGGTTAGAGACAGGTTATCCACTATGTCCCTGTAGACAGCAGGATAGGACACAACAGGTTAGAGACAGGTTATCTACTATGTCCCTGTAGACAACAGGATAGGACACCACAGGTTAGAGACAGGTTATCTACTATGTCCCTGTAGACAGCAGGATAGGACACCACAGGTTAGAGACAGGTTATCTACTATGTCCTTGTAGACAGCAGGATAGGACACCACAGGTTAGAGACAGGTTATCCACTATGTCCCTGTAGACAACAGGATAGGACACCACAGGTTAGAGACAGGTTATCCACTATGTCCCTGTAGACAGCAGGATAGGACACCACAGGTTAGAGACAGGTTATCCACTATGTCCCTGTAGACAGCAGGATAGGACACCACAGGTTAGAGACAGGTTATCCACTATGTCCCTGTAGACAGCAGGATAGGACACCACAGGTTAGAGACAGGTTATCTACTATGTCCCTGAAGACAGCAGGATAGGACACCACAGGTTAGAGACAGGTTATGAATTGGAGAAATTAGGTTAACTGCAGTCGGCCAACATTGCATTGAATCGGAAATGACACCAGGGCTCTGTCCAAAAGGGAACACTAGTGCACTATTTTTGACAAGGGCCTATAGCATCAAAAGTAGTGCACTCCATAGGGAATAGGGTGTAGGAGAACTATGGGCCCTGGTTAAAAGTAGTGCACTACATAGGGAATAGGGTGTAGGAGAACTATGGGCCCTGGTCAAAAGTAGTGCACTACACAGGGGAATAGGGTGTAGGAGAACTATGGGCCCTGGTCAAAAGTAGTGCACTACATAGGGAATAGGGTGTAGAAGAACTATGGGCCCTGGTCAAAAGTAGTGCACTACACAGGGGAATAGGGTGTAGGAGAACTATGGGCCCTGGTCAAAAGTAGTGCACTACATATGGAATAGGGTGTAGGAGAACTATGGGCCCTGGTCAAAAGTAGTGCACTACACAGGGGAATAGGGTGTAGGAGAACTATGGGCCCTGGTCAAAAGTAGTGCACTACATAGGGAATAGGGTGTAGGAGAACTATGGGCCCTGGTCAAAAGTAGTGCACTACACAGGGGAATAGGGTGTAGGAGAACTATGGGTCCTGGTCAAAAGTAGTGCACTACACAGGGGAATAGGGTGTAGGAGAACTATGGGCCCTGGTCAAAAGTAGTGCACTACATAGGGGAATAGGGTGTAGGAGAACTATGGGCCCTGGTCAAAAGTAGTGCACTACACAGGGGAATAGGGTGCCATTTGGGACACACAGAGGCTCTTACTTGGCGGAGCGGATGTCGACGGTCCCCTTCAGTTTCTCCTCGCTGTCGTTCTCAAAGTACATCAGTTTATCGTCTCTCAGGACGAACCAACGCTGCTTCCAGTTCCTTCTGGACAGAGTGGACATGCCGCCTCCCTTCTTATACAGCCAGCCACTCTTCAGACTGTCCTGCTTCGCCCTGAACCACATGAAGGTGTCGTCCTTCAATACACACCACCTCCGTCGCCACGGGATCATCAGTCCACCTGGGAGAGACAGGAGAGAGAGAGGGGAGAGAGGGGAGAGAGGGGAGAGAGAGGAGAGAGAGAGGTAGAGAGAGAGGGGAGAGAGGGGAGAGAGGAGAGAGAGAGGGGAAAGAGATTACATTACCTCTCTTCTTCCACCAGCTTGGTTATAGGTTTACTTTGGAAGTTAACTTTCCATGCCAATAAAGTGTATTAAATTGAACTGAATTGAGCGAGAGAGAGGGGGGGGGAGAAGGGAGAGAGAAGGGAGAGAGAGGAATAGAGAAAGAGGGAAGAGAGAGGAGAGAGGAATAGAGAAATAGGGAGAGAGGGGGAGAGAGAAAAGAATAGAGATATAGGGAAGAGAGAGAGGAGAGAGAGAGGAATAGAGAAATAGGGAAGAGAGAGGAGAGAGAGAGGAATAGAGAAATAGGGAGAGAGGGGGAGAGAGAGAAGAATAGAGATATAGGGAAGAGAGAGAGGAGAGAGAGAGAGGAATAGAGAAATAGGGAAGAGAGAGGAGAGAGAGAGAAAGAGGGGAGAGGGGAGAGAGAGGAGAGAGAAATATGGGGGAGAGAGAGGGGGAGATAGAGAGGAATAGAGAAATAGGGGAGAGAGAGAGAGGGGAGAGAGAGAAATAGAGAAAGAGGGGGGGGGGGGGGGGAAAGAGAGAGAGAGAGAGAGGTCCACTCCCCAACCAAGAATATGTGTACTAGACTACTAGAGCTCTACAACATAACAGAAGCCTGCTAGACTACTAGAGCTCTACAACATAACAGAAGCCTGCTAGACTACTAGAGCTCTACAACATAACAGAAGCCTGCTAGACTACTAGTCCACTACAACATAACAGAAGCCTGCTAGACTACTAGAGCTCTACAACATAACAGAAGCCTGCTAGACTACTAGAGCTCTACAACATAACAGAAGCCTGCTAGACTACTAGAGCTCTACAACATAACAGAAGCCTGCTAGACTACTAGAGCTCTACAACATAACAGAAGCCTGCTAGACTACTAGTCCACTACAACATAACAGAAGCCTGCTAGACTACTGGAGCTCTACAACATAACAGAAGCCTGCTAGACTACTAGTCCACTACAACATAACAGAAGCCTGCTAGACTACTAGAGCTCTACAACATAACAGAAGCCTGCTAGACTACTAGAGCTCTACAACATAACAGAAGCCTGCTAGACTACTGGAGCTCTACAACATAACAGAAGCCTGCTAGACTACTAGAGCTCTACAACATAACAGAAGCCTGCTAGACTACTAGAGCTCTACAACATAACAGAAGCCTGCTAGACTACTAGTCCACTACAACATAACAGAAGCCTGCTAGACTACTAGAGCTCTACAACATAACAGAAGCCTGCTAGACTACTAGAGCTCTACAACATAACAGAAGCCTGCTAGACTACTAGAGCTCTACAACATAACATAAGCCTGCTAGACTACTAGTCCACTACAACATAACAGAAGCCTGCTAGACTACTAGAGCTCTACAACATAACAGAAGCCTGCTAGACTACTAGAGCTCTACAACATAACAGAAGCCTGCTAGACTACTGGAGCTCTACAACATAACAGAAGCCTGCTAGACTACTGGAGCTCTACAACATAACAGAAGCCTGCTAGACTACTAGAGCTCTACAACATAACAGAAGCCTGCTAGACTACTAGAGCTCTACAGCATAACAGAAGCCTGCTAGACTACTGGAGCTCTACAACATAACAGAAGCCTGCTAGACTACTAGAGCTCTACAACATAACAGAAGCCTGCTAGACTACTAGTCCACTACAACATAACAGAAGGCTGCTAGACTACTAGAGCTCTACAACATAACAGAAGCCTGCTAGACTACTAGAGCTCTACAACATAACAGAAGCCTGCTAGACTACTAGAGCTCTACAACATAACAGAAGCCTGCTAGACTACTAGTCCACTACAACATAACAGAAGCCTGCTAGACTACTAGTCCACTACAACATAACAGAAGCCTGCTAGACTACTAGAGCTCTACAACATAACAGAAGCCTGCTAGACTACTAGTCCACTACAACATAACAGAAGCCTGCTAGACTACTAGTCCACTACAACATAACAGAAGCCTGCTAGACTACTAGAGCTCTACAACATAACAGAAGCCTGCTAGACTACTAGTCCACTACAACATAACAGAAGCCTGCTAGACTACTAGAGCTCTACAGCATAACAGAAGCCTGCTAGACTACTGGAGCTCTACAACATAACAGAAGCCTGCTAGACTACTAGAGCTCTACAACATAACAGAAGCCTGCTAGACTACTAGTCCACTACAACATAACAGAAGCCTGCTAGACTACTAGAGCTCTACAACATAACAGAAGCCTGCTAGACTACTAGAGCTCTACAACATAACAGAAGCCTGCTAGACTACTAGAGCTCTACAACATAACAGAAGCCTGCTAGACTACTAGTCCACTACAACATAACAGAAGCCTGCTAGACTACTAGTCCACTACAACATAACAGAAGCCTGCTAGACTACTAGAGCTCTACAACATAACAGAAGCCTGCTAGACTACTAGAGCTCTACAACATAACAGAAGCCTGCTAGACTACTAGAGCTCTACAACATAACAGAAGCCTGCTAGACTACTAGAGCTCTACAACATAACAGAAGCCTGCTAGACTACTAGTCCACTACAACATAACAGAAGCCTGCTAGACTACTAGAGCTCTACAACATAACAGAAGCCTGCTAGACTACTAGTCCACTACAACATAACAGAAGCCTGCTAGACTACTAGAGCTCTACAGCATAACAGAAGCCTGCTAGACTACTGGAGCTCTACAACATAACAGAAGCCTGCTAGACTACTAGAGCTCTACAACATAACAGAAGCCTGCTAGACTACTAGTCCACTACAACATAACAGAATCCTGCTAGACTACTAGAGCTCTACAACATAACAGAAGCCTGCTAGACTACTAGTCCACTACAACATAACAGAAGCCTGCTAGACTACTAGAGCTCTACAACATAACAGAAGCCTGCTAGACTACTAGTCCACTACAACATAACAGAAGCCTGCTAGACTACTAGTCCACTACAACATAACAGAAGCCTGCTAGACTACTAGAGCTCTACAACATAACAGAAGCCTGCTAGACTACTAGAGCTCTACAACATAACAGAAGCCTGCTAGACTACTAGAGCTCTACAACATAACAGAAGCCTGCTAGACTACTAGTCCACTACAACATAACAGAAGCCTGCTAGACTACTAGTCCACTACAACATAACAGAAGCCTGCTAGACTACTAGTCCACTACAACATAACAGAAGCCTGAAACATCTACATGCCTGTCGACCAGTGGTTTATCTAGCATCTGTCCCAAATAGCACCCTATCCCCTATGGGCCCTGGTCAAAAGTTGTGCACTATATAGGGAATAGGGTGCCATTGGTGAATGTACTCACCCTTCATGTAGAGGTAGCTGTGAAAGTATGGAGGCCCAGAGCCGTTCAGTAGATTGACCCTCCCATTGGACACCTCCTCGTCTGTGTCCACATAACCATCGGTGCTTGTGTCACTGTCTATAAACTGAACATCACATACATAGACATATTATTACACAGCTAATGTCTAGCCAGAGCACAAACAGATCTGGGACCAGGCTAGGATAGTATGGTTCTGTTAGTGATGCAGGTCTGGGACCAGGCTAGGATAGTATGGTTCTGTTATAGATCTGGGACCAGGCTAGGATAGTATGGTTCTGGTAGTATGGTTCTGTTAGTGATGTTATTGATCTGGGACCAGGCTAGGATAGTATGGTTCTGTTAGTGATGTTATAGGTCTGGGACCAGGCTAGGATAGTATGGTTCTGTTAGTGATGTTACAGATCTGGGACCAAGCTAGGATAGTATGGTTCTGTTATAGATCTGGACCAGGCTAGGATAGTATGGTTCTGTTAGTGATGTAGGTCTGGGACCAGGCTAGGATAGTATGGTTCTGTTAGTGATGTAGGTCTGGGA
The DNA here is from genome assembly GCF_045679555.1 of Salvelinus alpinus. Classification (NCBI taxonomy): domain Eukaryota; kingdom Metazoa; phylum Chordata; class Actinopteri; order Salmoniformes; family Salmonidae; genus Salvelinus; species Salvelinus alpinus. The sequence continues at coordinate 1,214,829 of NC_092105.1, read as the reverse complement.
CCAGGCTAGGATAGTATGGTTCTGTTAGTGATGTTATAGATCTGGACCAGGCTAGGATAGTATGGTTCTGTTAGTTATGTAGGTCTAGGACCAGGCTAGGATAGTATGGTTCTGTTACAGGTTTGGGACCACGCTAGGATAGTATGGTTCTGTTATAGATCTGGGACCAGGCTAGGATAGTATGGTTCTGTTAGTGATGTTATGTTATCTGGCTATGCTCCATGATATGTAGACTTGTTCATTTATCAGACACAGTGGGCTCTCCAACCCTGTTCCTATCCAGTACTCTGTATGCCATGGGCTCTCCAACCCTGTTCCTACCCAGTACTCTGTATGCCATGGTCTCTCCTACCCTGTTCCTGCAGCTACCCAGTACTCTGTATGTCATGGTCTCTCCAACCCTGTTCCTGCAGCTACCCAGTACTCTGTATGTCATGGTCTCTCCAACCCTGTTTCTGCAGCTACCCAGTACTCTGTATGCCATGGTCTCTCCAACCCTGTTCCTGCAGCTACCCAGTACTCTGTATGCCATGGTCTCTCCAACCCTGTTCCTGCAGCTGCCCAGTACTCTGTATGCCATGGTCTCTCCAACCCTGTTCCTACCCAGTACTCTGTATGCCATGGTCTCTCCAGCCCTGTTCCTGCAGCTACCCAGTACTCTGTATGCCATGGGCTCTCCAACCCTGTTCCTACCCAGTACTCTGTATTCCATGGGCTCTCCAACCCTGTTCCTGCAGCTACCCAGTACTCTGTATGCCATGGTCTCTCCAACCCTGTTCCTACCCAGTACTCTGTATGCCATGGGCTCTCCAACCCTGTTCCTGCAGCTACCCAGTACTCTGTATGCCATGGTCTCTCCAACCCTGTTCCTACCCAGTACTCTGTATGCCATGGGCTCTCCAACCCTGTTCCTACCCAGTACTCTGTATGCCATGGTCTCTCCAACCCTGTTCCTGCAGCTACCCAGTACTCTGTATGCCATGGTCTCTCCAACCCTGTTCCTGCAGCTACCCAGTACTCTGTATGCCATGGTCTCTCCAACCCTGTTCCTGCCCAGTACTCTGTATGCCATGGTCTCTCCAACCCTGTTCCTACCCAGTACTCTGTATGCCATGGTCTCTCCAACCCTGTTCCTACCCAGTACTCTGTATGCCATGGGCTCTCCAACCCTGTTCCTACCCAGTACTCTGTATGCCATGGGCTCTCCAACCCTGTTCCTACCCAGTACTCTGTATGCCATGGTCTCTCCAACCCTGTTCCTACCCAGTACTCTGTATGCCATGGGCTCTCCAACCCTGTTCCTACCCAGTACTCTGTATGCCATGGGCTCTCCAACCCTGTTCCTGCAGCTACCCAGTACTCTGTATGCCATGGGCTCTCCAACCCTGTTCCTGCACCTACCCAGTACTCTGTATGCCATGGGCTCTCCAACCCTGTTCATGCAGCTACCCAGTACTCTGTATGCCATGGTCTCTCCAACCCTGTTCCTGCAGCTACCCAGTACTCTGTATGCCATGGTCTCTCCAACCCTGTTCATGCAGCTACCCAGTACTCTGTATGCCATGGGCTCTCCAACCCTGTTCCTGCAGCTACCCAGTACTCTGTATGCCATGGTCTCTCCAACCCTGTTCCTGCAGCTACCCAGTACTCTGTATGCCATGGTCTCTCCAGCCCTGTTCCTGCAGCTACCCAGTACTCTGTATGTCATGGTCTCTACAACCCTGTTCATGCAGCTACCCAGTACTCTGTATGCCATGGGCTCTCCAGCCCTGTTCCTGCAGCTACCCAGTACTCTGTATGTCATGGTCTCTCCAACCCTGTTCCTGCAGCTACCCAGTACTCTGTATGCCATGGTCTCTCCAACCCTGTTCCTGCAGCTACCCAGTACTCTGTATGCCATGGTCTCTCCAACCCTGTTCCTGCAGCTACCCAGTACTCTGTATGCCATGGGCTCTCCAACCCTGTTCCTGCAGCTACCCAGTACTCTGTATGCCATGGTCTCTCCAACCCTGTTCCTGCAGCTACCCAGTACTCTGTATGCCATGGGCTCTCCAACCCTGTTCCTGCAGCTACCCAGTACTCTGTATGCCATGGGCTCTCCAACCCTGTTCCTGCAGCTACCCAGTACTCTGTATGCCATGGGCTCTCCAACCCTGTTCCTGCAGCTACCCAGTACTCTGTATGCCATGGTCTCTTCAACCCTGTTCCTGCAGCTACCCAGTACTCTGTATGCCATGGGCTCTCCAACCCTGTTCCTGCAGCTACCCAGTACTCTGTATGCCATGGTCTCTCCAACCCTGTTCCTGCAGCTACCCAGTACTATGTATGCCATGGTCTCTCCAACCCTGTTCCTGCAGCTACCCAGTACTCTGTATGCCATGGGCTCTCCAACCCTGTTCCTGCAGCTACCCAGTACTCTGTATGCCATGGGCTCTCCAACCCTGTTCCTACCCAGTACTCTGTATGCCATGGGCTCTCCAACCCTGTTCTAACCCAGTACTCTGTATGCCATGGGCTCTCCAACCCTGTTCCTACCCAGTACTCTGTATGCCATGGGCTCTCCAACCCTGTTCCTACCCAGTACTCTGTATGCCATGGGCTCTCCAACCCTGTTCCTACCCAGTACTCTGTATGCCATGGTCTCTCCAACCCTGTTCCTACCCAGTACTCTGTATGCCATGGGCTCTCCAACCCTGTTCCTACCCAGTACTCTGTATGCCATGGTCTCTCCAACCCTGTTCCTGCAGCTACCCAGTACTCTGTATGCCATGGTCTCTCCAACCCTGTTCCTGCAGCTACCCAGTACTCTGTATGCCATGGTCTCTCCAACCCTGTTCCTGCAGCTACCCAGTACTCTGTATGCCATGGGCTCTCCAACCCTGTTCCTGCAGCTACCCAGTACTCTGTATGCCATGGTCTCTCCAACCCTGTTCCTGCAGCTACCCAGTACTCTGTATGCCATGGGCTCTCCAACCCTGTTCCTGCAGCTACCCAGTACTCTGTATGCCATGGTCTCTCCAACCCTGTTCCTACCCAGTACTCTGTATGCCATGGTCTCTCCAACCCTGTTCCTACCCAGTACTCTGTATGTCATGGTCTCTCCAACCCTGTTCCTGCAGCTACCCAGTACTCTGTATGCCATGGTCTCTCCAACCCTGTTCCTGCAGCTACCCAGTACTCTGTATGCCATGGGCTCTCCAACCCTGTTCTAACCCAGTACTCTGTATGCCATGGGCTCTCCAACCCTGTTCCTACCCAGTACTCTGTATGCCATGGGCTCTCCAACCCTGTTCCTACCCAGTACTCTGTATGCCATGGGCTCTCCAACCCTGTTCCTACCCAGTACTCTGTATGCCATGGTCTCTCCAACCCTGTTCCTACCCAGTACTCTGTATGCCATGGGCTCTCCAACCCTGTTCCTACCCATTACTCTGTATGCCATGGTCTCTCCAACCCTGTTCCTGCAGCTACCCAGTACTCTGTATGCCATGGTCTCTCCAACCCTGTTCCTGCAGCTACCCAGTACTCTGTATGCCATGGTCTCTCCAACCCTGTTCCTGCAGCTACCCAGTACTCTGTATGCCATGGGCTCTCCAACCCTGTTCCTGCAGCTACCCAGTACTCTGTATGCCATGGTCTCTCCAACCCTGTTCCTGCAGCTACCCAGTACTCTGTATGCCATGGGCTCTCCAACCCTGTTCCTGCAGCTACCCAGTACTCTGTATGCCATGGGCTCTCCAACCCTGTTCCTACCCAGTACTCTGTATGCCATGGTCTCTCCAACCCTGTTCCTACCCAGTACTCTGTATGTCATGGTCTCTCCAACCCTGTTCCTGCAGCTACCCAGTACTCTGTATGCCATGGTCTCTCCAACCCTGTTCCTGCAGCTGCCCAGTACTCTGTATGCCATGGTCTCTCCTACCCTGTTCCTGCAGCTACCCAGTACTCTGTATGCCATGGTCTCTCCAGCCCTGTTCCTGCAGCTACCCAGTACTCTGTATGCCATGGTCTCTCCAACCCTGTTCCTGCAGCTACCCAGTACTCTGTATGCCATGGTCTCTCCAACCCTGTTCCTGCAGCTACCCAGTACTCTGTATGCCATGGTCTCTCCAACCCTGTTCCTACCCAGTACTCTGTATGCCATGGGCTCTCCAACCCTGTTCCTGCAGCTACCCAGTACTCTGTATGCCATGGGCTCTCCAACCCTGTTCCTGCAGCTACCCAGTACTCTGTATGCCATGGTCTCTCCAACCCTGTTCCTGCAGCTACCCAGTACTCTGTATGCCATGGTCTCTCCAACCCTGTTCCTGCAGCTACCCAGTACTCTGTATGCCATGGTCTCTCCAACCCTGTTCCTACCCAGTACTCTGTATGCCATGGTCTCTCTAACCCTGTTCCTGCCCAGTACTCTGTATGCCATGGTCTCTCCAACCCTGTTCCTACCCAGTACTCTGTATGCCATGGGCTCTCCAACCCTGATCCTGCAGCTACCCAGTACTCTGTATGCCATGGGCTCTCCAACCCTGTTCCTGCAGCTACCCAGTACTCTGTATGCCATGGTCTCTCCAACCCTGTTCCTGCAGCTACCCAGTACTCTGTATGCCATGGGCTCTCCAACCCTGTTCCTGCAGCTACCCAGTACTCTGTATGCCATGGTCTCTCCAACCCTGTTCCTGCAGCTGCCCAGTACTCTGTATGCCATGGGCTCTCCAACCCTGTTCCTGCAGCTACCCAGTACTCTGTATGCCATGGTCTCTCCAGCCCTGTTCCTGCAGCTACCCAGTACTCTGTATGTCATGGTCTCTCCAACCCTGTTCATGCAGCTACCCAGTACTCTGTATGCCATGGGCTCTCCAGCCCTGTTCCTGCAGCTACCCAGTACTCTGTATGTCATGGTCTCTCCAACCCTGTTCCTGCAGCTACCCAGTACTCTGTATGCCATGGTCTCTCCAACCCTGTTCCTGCAGCTACCCAGTACTCTGTATGCCATGGTCTCTCCAACCCTGTTCCTGCAGCTACCCAGTACTCTGTATGCCATGGGCTCTCCAACCCTGTTCCTGCAGCTACCCAGTACTCTGTATGCCATGGTCTCTCCAACCCTGTTCCTGCAGCTACCCAGTACTCTGTATGCCATGGGCTCTCCAACCCTGTTCCTGCAGCTACCCAGTACTCTGTATGCCATGGGCTCTCCAACCCTGTTCCTGCAGCTACCCAGTACTCTGTATGCCATGGGCTCTCCAACCCTGTTCCTGCAGCTACCCAGTACTCTGTATGCCATGGTCTCTCCAACCCTGTTCCTGCAGCTGCCCAGTACTCTGTATGCCATGGGCTCTCCAACCCTGTTCCTGCAGCTACCCAGTACTCTGTATGCCATGGGCTCTCCAACCCTGTTCCTGCAGCTACCCAGTACTCTGTATGCCATGGTCTCTCCAACCCTGTTCCTGCAGCTACCCAGTACTCTGTATGCCATGGTCTCTCCAACCCTGTTCCTGCAGCTACCCAGTACTCTGTATGCCATGGGCTCTCCAACCCTGTTCCTGCAGCTACCCAGTACTCTGTATGCCATGGGCTCTCCAACCCTGTTCCTACCCAGTACTCTGTATGCCATGTGCTCTCCAACCCTGTTCCTACCCAGTACTCTGTATGCCATGGGCTCTCCAACCCTGTTCCTACCCAGTACTCTGTATGCCATGGGCTCTCCAACCCTGTTCCTACCCAGTACTCTGTATGCCATGGTCTCTCCAACCCTGTTCCTGCAGCTACCCAGTACTCTGTATGCCATGGTCTCTCCAACCCTGTTCCTGCAGCTACCCAGTACTCTGTATGCCATGGTCTCTCCAACCCTGTTCCTGCAGCTACCCAGTACTCTGTATGCCATGGGCTCTCCAACCCTGTTCCTACCCAGTACTCTGTATGCCATGGGCTCTCCAACCCTGTTCCTGCAGCTACCCAGTACTCTGTATGCCATGGGCTCTCCAACCCTGTTCCTACCCAGTACTCTGTATGCCATGGGCTCTCCAACCCTGTTCCTGCAGCTACCCAGTACTCTGTATGCCATGGGCTCTCCAACCCTGTTCCTGCAGCTACCCAGTACTCTGTATGCCATGGTCTCTCCAACCCTGTTCCTGCAGCTACCCAGTACTCTGTATGCCATGGTCTCTCCAACCCTGTTCCTGCAGCTGCCCAGTACTCTGTATGCCATGGGCTCTCCAACCCTGTTCCTACCCAGTACTCTGTATGCCATGGGCTCTCCAACCCTGTTCCTACCCAGTACTCTGTATGCCATGGTCTCTCCAACCCTGTTCCTACCCAGTACTCTGTATGCTATGGTCTCTCCAGCCCTGTTCCTGCAGCTACCCAGTACTCTGTATGCCATGGGCTCTCCAACCCTGTTCCTACCCAGTACTCTGTATGCCATGGTCTCTCCAGCCCTGTTCCTACCCAGTACTCTGTATGCCATGGGCTCTCCAACCCTGTTCCTAACCAGTACTCTGTATGCCATGGTCTCTCCTACCCTGTTCCTGCAGCTACCCAGTACTCTGTATGCCATGGTCTCTCCTACCCTGTTCCTGCTGCTACCCAGTACTCTGTATGCCATGGTCTCTCCAACCCTGTTCCTGCAGCTACCCAGTACGCTGTATGCCATGGTCTCTCCTACCCTGTTCATGCAGCTACCCAGTACTCTGTATGCCATGGTCTCTCCAACCCTGTTCCTGCAGCTACCCAGTACTCTGTATGCCATGGTCTCTCCAACCCTGTTCCTGCAGCTACCCAGTACTCTGTATGTCATGGGCTCTCCAACCCTGTTCCTGCAGCTACCCAGTACTCTGTATGCCATGGTCTCTCCTACCCTGTTCCTGTAGCTACCCAGTACTCTGTATGCCATGGTCTCTCCTACCCTGTTCCTGCAGCTACCCAGTACTCTGTATGCCATGGTCTCTCCAACCCTGTTCCTGCAGCTACCCAGTACTCTGTATGCCATGGGCTCTCCAACCCTGTTCCTACCCAGTACTCTGTATGCCATGGTCTCTCCAACCCTGTTCCTACCCAGTACTCTGTATGCCATGGTCTCTCCAGCCCTGTTCCTGCAGCTACCCAGTACTCTGTATGCCATGGGCTCTCCAACCCTGTTCCTACCCAGTACTCTGTATGCCATGGTCTCTCCAGCCCTGTTCCTACCCAGTACTCTGTATGCCATGGGCTCTCCAACCCTGTTCCTACCCAGTACTCTGTATGTCATGGTCTCTCCAACCCTGTTCCTGCAGCTACCCAGTACTCTGTATGCCATGGTCTCTCCAACCCTGTTCCTGCAGCTACCCAGTACTCTGTATGTCATGGTCTCTCCAACCCTGTTCCTGCAGCTACCCAGTACTCTGTATGCCATGGTCTCTCCAACCCTGTTCCTGCAGCTACCCAGTACTCTGTATGCCATGGTCTCTCCAACCCTGTTCCTGCAGCTACCCAGTACTCTGTATGCCATGGGCTCTCCAACCCTGTTCCTGCAGCTACCCAGTACTCTGTATGCCATGGTCTCTCCAACCCTGTTCCTGCAGCTACCCAGTACTCTGTATGCCATGGGCTCTCCAACCCTGTTCCTGCAGCTACCCAGTACTCTGTATGCCATGGTCTCTCCAACCCTGTTCCTGCAGCTACCCAGTACTCTGTATGCCATGGTCTCTCCAACCCTGTTCCTGCAGCTGCCCAGTACTCTGTATGCCATGGGCTCTCCAACCCTGTTCCTACCCAGTACTCTGTATGCCATGGGCTCTCCAACCCTGTTCCTACCCAGTACTCTGTATGCCATGGTCTCTCCAACCCTGTTCCTACCCAGTACTCTGTATGCTATGGTCTCTCCAGCCCTGTTCCTGCAGCTACCCAGTACTCTGTATGCCATGGGCTCTCCAACCCTGTTCCTACCCAGTACTCTGTATGCCATGGTCTCTCCAGCCCTGTTCCTACCCAGTACTCTGTATGCCATGGGCTCTCCAACCCTGTTCCTAACCAGTACTCTGTATGCCATGGTCTCTCCTACCCTGTTCCTGCAGCTACCCAGTACTCTGTATGCCATGGTCTCTCCTACCCTGTTCCTGCTGCTACCCAGTACTCTGTATGCCATGGTCTCTCCAACCCTGTTCCTGCAGCTACCCAGTACGCTGTATGCCATGGTCTCTCCTACCCTGTTCCTGCAGCTACCCAGTACTCTGTATGCCATGGTCTCTCCAACCCTGTTCCTGCAGCTACCCAGTACTCTGTATGCCATGGTCTCTCCAACCCTGTTCCTGCAGCTACCCAGTACTCTGTATGTCATGGGCTCTCCAACCCTGTTCCTGCAGCTACCCAGTACTCTGTATGCCATGGTCTCTCCTACCCTGTTCCTGTAGCTACCCAGTACTCTGTATGCCATGGTCTCTCCTACCCTGTTCCTGCAGCTACCCAGTACTCTGTATGCCATGGTCTCTCCAACCCTGTTCCTGCAGCTACCCAGTACTCTGTATGCCATGGGCTCTCCAACCCTGTTCCTACCCAGTACTCTGTATGCCATGGTCTCTCCAACCCTGTTCCTACCCAGTACTCTGTATGCCATGGTCTCTCCAGCCCTGTTCCTGCAGCTACCCAGTACTCTGTATGCCATGGGCTCTCCAACCCTGTTCCTACCCAGTACTCTGTATGCCATGGTCTCTCCAGCCCTGTTCCTACCCAGTACTCTGTATGCCATGGGCTCTCCAACCCTGTTCCTACCCAGTACTCTGTATGCCATGGTCTCTCCAACCCTGTTCCTGCAGCTACCCAGTACTCTGTATGCCATGGTCTCTCCAACCCTGTTCCTGCAGCTACCCAGTACTCTGTATGTCATGGTCTCTCCAACCCTGTTCCTGCAGCTACCCAGTACTCTGTATGCCATGGTCTCTCCAACCCTGTTCCTGCAGCTACCCAGTACTCTGTATGCCATGGTCTCTCCAACCCTGTTCCTGCAGCTACCCAGTACTCTGTATGCCATGGGCTCTCCAACCCTGTTCCTGCAGCTACCCAGTACTCTGTATGCCATGGTCTCTCCAACCCTGTTCCTGCAGCTACCCAGTACTCTGTATGCCATGGGCTCTCCAACCCTGTTCCTGCAGCTACCCAGTACTCTGTATGCCATGGGCTCTCCAACCCTGTTCCTGCAGCTACCCAGTACTCTGTATGCCATGGGCTCTCCAACCCTGTTCCTGCAGCTACCCAGTACTCTGTATGCCATGGTCTCTCCAACCCTGTTCCTGCAGCTGCCCAGTACTCTGTATGCCATGGGCTCTCCAACCCTGTTCCTGCAGCTACCCAGTACTCTGTATGCCATGGGCTCTCCAACCCTGTTCCTGCAGCTACCCAGTACTCTGTATGCCATGGTCTCTCCAACCCTGTTCCTGCAGCTACCCAGTACTCTGTATGCCATGGGGCTCTCCAACCCTGTTCCTGCAGCTACCCAGTACTCTGTATGCCATGGGCTCTCCAACCCTGTTCCTGCAGCTACCCAGTACTCTGTATGCCATGGGCTCTCCAAACCTGTTCCTGCAGCTACCCAGTATGTCATGGTCTCTCCAACCCTGTTCATGCAGCTACCCAGTACTCTGTATGCCATGGTCTCTCCAACCCTGTTCCTGCAGCTACCCAGTACTCTGTATGCCATGGTCTCTCCAGCCCTGTTCCTGCAGCTACCCAGTACTCTGTATGCCATGGGCTCTCCAGCCCTGTTCCTGCAGCTACCCAGTACTCTGTATGTCATGGTCTCTCCAACCCTGTTCCTGCAGCTACCCAGTACTCTGTATGCCATGGTCTCTCCAACCCTGTTCCTGCAGCTACCCAGTACTCTGTATGCCATGGTCTCTCCAACCCTGTTCCTGCAGCTACCCAGTACTCTGTATGCCATGGGCTCTCCAACCCTGTTCCTGCAGCTACCCAGTACTCTGTATGCCATGGGCTCTCCAACCCTGTTCCTGCAGCTACCCAGTACTCTGTATGCCATGGGCTCTCCAACCCTGTTCCTGCAGCTACCCAGTACTCTGTATGCCATGGGCTCTCCAAACCTGTTCCTGCAGCTACCCAGTACTCTGTATGCCATGGTCTCTCCAACCCTGTTCCTGCAGCTACCCAGTACTCTGTATGCCATGGGCTCTCCAACCCTGTTCCTGCAGCTACCCAGTACTCTGTATGCCATGGGCTCTCCAACCCTGTTCCTACCCAGTACTCTGTATGCCATGGGCTCTCCAACCCTGTTCCTACCCAGTACTCTGTATGCCATGGGCTCTCCAACCCTGTTCCTGCCGCTACCCAGTACTCTGTATGCCATGGGCTCTCCAACCCTGTTCCTACCCAGTACTCTGTATGCCATGGGCTCTCCAACCCTGTTCCTGCAGCTACCCAGTACTCTGTATGCCATGGTCTCTCCAACCCTGTTCCTGCAGCTACCCAGTACTCTGTATGCCATGGTCTCTCCAACCCTGTTCCTGCAGCTACCCAGTACTCTGTATGCCATGGTCTCTCCAACCCTGTTCCTGCAGCTACCCAGTACTCTGTATGCCATGGTCTCTCCAGCCCTGTTCCTGCAGCTACCCAGTACTCTGTATGCCATGGTCTCTCCAACCCTGTTCCTGCAGCTACCCAGTACTCTGTATGCCATGGTCTCTCCAACCCTGTTCCTGCAGCTACCCAGTACTCTGTATGCCATGGTCTCTCCAGCCCTGTTCCTGCAGCTACCCAGTACTCTGTATGTCATGGTCTCTCCAACCCTGTTCCTGCAGCTACCCAGTACTCTGTATGCCATGGGCTCTCCAACCCTGTTCCTGCAGCTACCCAGTACTCTGTATGCCATGGGCTCTCCAGCCCTGTTCCTGCAGCTACCCAGTACTCTGTATGCCATGGTCTCTCCAACCCTGTTCCTACCCAGTACTCTGTATGTCATGGTCTCTCCAACCCTGTTCCTGCAGCTACCCAGTACTCTGTATGCCATGGGCTCTCCAACCCTGTTCCTGCAGCTACCCAGTACTCTGTATGCCATGGGCTCTCCAACCCTGTTCCTACCCAGTACTCTGTATGCCATGGGCTCTCCAACCCTGTTCCTACCCAGTACTCTGTATGCCATGGGCTCTCCAACCCTGTTCCTACCCAGTACTCTGTATGCCATGGGCTCTCCAACCCTGTTCCTACCCAGTACTCTGTATGCCATGGTCTCTCCAACCCTGTTCCTACCCAGTACTCTGTATGCCATGGGCTCTCCAACCCTGTTCCTACCCAGTACTCTGTATGCCATGGGCTCTCCAACCCTGTTCCTACCCAGTACTCTGTATGCCATGGTCTCTCCAACCCTGTTCCTGCAGCTACCCAGTACTCTGTATGCCATGGTCTCTCCAGCCCTGTTCCTGCAGCTACCCAGTACTCTGTATGTCATGGTCTCTCCAACCCTGTTCATGCAGCTACCCAGTACTCTGTATGCCATGGGCTCTCCAGCCCTGTTCCTGCAGCTACCCAGTACTCTGTATGTCATGGTCTCTCCAACCCTGTTCCTGCAGCTACCCAGTACTCTGTATGCCATGGGCTCTCCAACCCTGTTCCTGCAGCTACCCAGTACTCTGTATGCCATGGGCTCTCCAGCCCTGTTCCTGCAGATACCCAGTACTCTGTATGCCATGGTCTCTCCAACCCTGTTCCTGCAGCTACCCAGTACTCTGTATGCCATGGTCTCTCCAACCCTGTTCCTGCAGCTACCCAGTACTCTGTATGCCATGGTCTCTCCAACCCTGTTCCTGCAGCTACCCAGTACTCTGTATGCCATGGGCTCTCCAACCCTGTTCCTGCAGCTACCCAGTACTCTGTATGCCATGGTCTCTCCAACCCTGTTCCTGCAGCTACCCAGTACTCTGTATGCCATGGGCTCTCCAACCCTGTTCCTGCAGCTACCCAGTACTCTGTATGCCATGGGCTCTCCAACCCTGTTCCTGCAGCTACCCAGTACTCTGTATGCCATGGGCTCTCCAGCCCTGTTCCTGCAGCTACCCAGTACTCTGTATGCCATGGTCTCTCCAACCCTGTTCCTACCCAGTACTCTGTATGTCATGGTCTCTCCAACCCTGTTCCTGCAGCTACCCAGTACTCTGTATGCCATGGGCTCTCCAACCCTGTTCCTGCAGCTACCCAGTACTCTGTATGCCATGGGCTCTCCAACCCTGTTCCTACCCAGTACTCTGTATGCCATGGGCTCTCCAACCCTGTTCCTACCCAGTACTCTGTATGCCATGGGCTCTCCAACCCTGTTCCTACCCAGTACTCTGTATGCCATGGGCTCTCCAACCCTGTTCCTACCCAGTACTCTGTATGCCATGGTCTCTCCAACCCTGTTCCTACCCAGTACTCTGTATGCCATGGGCTCTCCAACCCTGTTCCTACCCAGTACTCTGTATGCCATGGGCTCTCCAACCCTGTTCCTACCCAGTACTCTGTATGCCATGGTCTCTCCAACCCTGTTCCTGCAGCTACCCAGTACTCTGTATGCCATGGTCTCTCCAGCCCTGTTCCTGCAGCTACCCAGTACTCTGTATGTCATGGTCTCTCCAACCCTGTTCATGCAGCTACCCAGTACTCTGTATGCCATGGGCTCTCCAGCCCTGTTCCTGCAGCTACCCAGTACTCTGTATGTCATGGTCTCTCCAACCCTGTTCCTGCAGCTACCCAGTACTCTGTATGCCATGGGCTCTCCAACCCTGTTCCTGCAGCTACCCAGTACGCTGTATGCCATGGGCTCTCCAGCCCTGTTCCTGCAGATACCCAGTACTCTGTATGCCATGGTCTCTCCAACCCTGTTCCTGCAGCTACCCAGTACTCTGTATGCCATGGTCTCTCCAACCCTGTTCCTGCAGCTACCCAGTACTCTGTATGCCATGGTCTCTCTAACCCTGTTCCTGCAGCTACCCAGTACTCTGTATGCCATGGGCTCTCCAACCCTGTTCCTGCAGCTACCCAGTACTCTGTATGCCATGGTCTCTCCAACCCTGTTCCTGCAGCTACCCAGTACTCTGTATGCCATGGGCTCTCCAACCCTGTTCCTGCAGCTACCCAGTACTCTGTATGCCATGGGCTCTCCAACCCTGTTCCTGCAGCTACCCAGTACTCTGTATGCCATGGGCTCTCCAACCCTGTTCCTGCAGCTACCCAGTACTCTGTATGCCATGGTCTCTCCAACCCTGTTCCTGCAGCTGCCCAGTACTCTGTATGCCATGGTCTCTCCAACCTTGTTCCTGTAGCTACCCAGTACTCTGTATGCCATGGGCTCTCTCCAACCCTGTTCCTGCAGCTACCCAGTACTCTGTATGCCATGGTCTCTCCAACCCTGTTCCTGCAGCTACCCAGTACTCTGTATGCCATGGGCTCTCCAACCCTGTTCCTGCAGCTACCCAGTACTCTGTATGCCATGGGCTCTCCAACCCTGTTCCTACCCAGTACTCTGTATGCCATGGGCTCTCCAACCCTGTTCCTACCCAGTACTCTGTATGCCATGGGCTATCCAACCCTGTTCCTACCCAGTACTCTGTATGCCATGGGCTCTCCAACCCTGTTCCTACCCAGTACTCTGTATGCCATGGTCTCTCCAACCCTGTTCCTACCCAGTACTCTGTATGCCATGGGCTCTCCAACCCTGTTCCTACCCAGTACTCTGTATGCCATGGTCTCTCCAACCCTGTTCCTGCAGCTACCCAGTACTCTGTATGCCATGGTCTCTCCAACCCTGTTCCTGCAGCTACCCAGTACTCTGTATGCCATGGTCTCTCCAACCCTGTTCCTGCAGCTACCCAGTACTCTGTATGACATGGGCTCTCCAACCCTGTTCCTACAGCTACCCAGTACTCTGTATGCCATGGGCTCTCCAACCCTGTTCCTACCCAGTACTCTGTATGCCATGGGCTCTCCAACCCTGTTCCTACCCAGTACTCTGTATGCCATGGGCTCTCCAACCCTGTTCCTACCCAGTACTCTGTATGCCATGGGCTCTCCAACCCTGTTCCTACCCAGTACTCTGTATGCCATGGTCTCTCCAACCCTGTTCCTGCAGCTACCCAGTACTCTGTATGCCATGGTCTCTCCAACCCTGTTCCTGCAGCTACCCAGTACTCTGTATGCCATGGTCTCTCCAACCCTGTTCCTGCAGCTACCCAGTACTCTGTATGCCATGGGCTCTCCTACCCTGTTCCTGCAGCTACCCAGTACTCTGTATGCCATGGTCTCTCCAACCCTGTTCCTGCAGCTACCCAGTACTCTGTATGCCATGGTCTCTCCAGCCCTGTTCCTGCAGCTACCCAGTACTCTGTATGCCATGGTCTCTCCAACCCTGTTCCTGCAGCTGCCCAGTACTCTGTATGCCATGGGCTCTCCAACCCTGTTCCTGCAGCTACCCAGTACTCTGTATGCCATGGTCTCTCCAACCCTGTTCCTGCAGCTACCCAGTACTCTGTATGCCATGGGCTCTCCAACCCTGTTCCTGCAGCTACCCAGTACTCTGTATGCCATGGTCTCTCCAACCCTGTTCCTGCAGCTACCCAGTACTCTGTATGCCATGGTCTCTCCAACCCTGTTCCTGCAGCTACCCAGTACTCTGTATGCCATGGGCTCTCCAACCCTGTTCCTGCAGCTACCCAGTACTCTGTATGCCATGGGCTCTCCAACCCTGTTCCTACCCAGTACTCTGTATGCATTGGGCTCTCCAACCCTGTTCCTACCCAGTACTCTGTATGCCATGGGCTCTCCAACCCTGTTCCTACCCAGTACTCTGTATGCCATGGTCTCTCCAACCCTGTTCCTACCCAGTACTCTGTATGCCATGGGCTCTCCAACCCTGTTCCTACCCAGTACTCTGTATGCCATGGTCTCTCCAACCCTGTTCCTGCAGCTACCCAGTACTCTGTATGCCATGGTCTCTCCAACCCTGTTCCTGCAGCTACCCAGTACTCTGTATGCCATGGGCTCTCCAACCCTGTTCCTGCAGCTACCCAGTACTCTGTATGCCATGGTCTCTCCAACCCTGTTCCTACCCAGTACTCTGTATGCCATGGGCTCTCCAACCCTGTTCCTACCCAGTACTCTGTATGCCATGGGCTCTCCAACCCTGTTCCTGCAGCTACCCAGTACTCTGTATGCCATGGTCTCTCCAACCCTGTTCCTGCAACTACCCAGTACTCTGTATGCCATGGTCTCTCCAACCCTGTTCCTGCAGCTACCCAGTACTCTGTATGCCATGGGCTCTCCAACCCTGTTCCTGCAGCTACCCAGTACTCTGTATGCCATGGGCTCTCCAACCCTGTTCCTACCCAGTACTCTGTATGCCATGGGCTCTCCAACCCTGTTCCTACCCAGTACTCTGTATGCCATGGGCTATCCAACCCTGTTCCTACCCAGTACTCTGTATGCCATGGGCTCTCCAACCCTGTTCCTACCCAGTACTCTGTATGCCATGGTCTCTCCAACCCTGTTCCTACCCAGTACTCTGTATGCCATGGGCTCTCCAACCCTGTTCCTACCCAGTACTCTGTATGCCATGGTCTCTCCAACCCTGTTCCTGCAGCTACCCAGTACTCTGTATGCCATGGTCTCTCCAACCCTGTTCCTGCAGCTACCCAGTACTCTGTATGCCATGGTCTCTCCAACCCTGTTCCTGCAGCTACCCAGTACTCTGTATGACATGGGCTCTCCAACCCTGTTCCTGCAGCTACCCAGTACTCTGTATGCCATGGGCTCTCCAACCCTGTTCCTACCCAGTACTCTGTATGCCATGGGCTCTCCAACCCTGTTCCTACCCAGTACTCTGTATGCCATGGGCTCTCCAACCCTGTTCCTACCCAGTACTCTGTATGCCATGGGCTCTCCAACCCTGTTCCTACCCAGTACTCTGTATGCCATGGTCTCTCCAACCCTGTTCCTGCAGCTACCCAGTACTCTGTATGCCATGGTCTCTCCAACCCTGTTCCTGCAGCTACCCAGTACTCTGTATGCCATGGTCTCTCCAACCCTGTTCCTGCAGCTACCCAGTACTCTGTATGCCATGGGCTCTCCTACCCTGTTCCTGCAGCTACCCAGTACTCTGTATGCCATGGTCTCTCCAACCCTGTTCCTGCAGCTACCCAGTACTCTGTATGCCATGGTCTCTCCAGCCCTGTTCCTGCAGCTACCCAGTACTCTGTATGCCATGGTCTCTCCAACCCTGTTCCTGCAGCTGCCCAGTACTCTGTATGCCATGGGCTCTCCAACCCTGTTCCTGCAGCTACCCAGTACTCTGTATGCCATGGTCTCTCCAACCCTGTTCCTGCAGCTACCCAGTACTCTGTATGCCATGGGCTCTCCAACCCTGTTCCTGCAGCTACCCAGTACTCTGTATGCCATGGTCTCTCCAACCCTGTTCCTGCAGCTACCCAGTACTCTGTATGCCATGGGCTCTCCAACCCTGTTCCTGCAGCTACCCAGTACTCTGTATGCCATGGGCTCTCCAACCCTGTTCCTACCCAGTACTCTGTATGCCATGGGCTCTCCAACCCTGTTCCTACCCAGTACTCTGTATGCCATGGGCTCTCCAACCCTGTTCCTACCCAGTACTCTGTATGCCATGGTCTCTCCAACCCTGTTCCTACCCAGTACTCTGTATGCCATGGGCTCTCCAACCCTGTTCCTACCCAGTACTCTGTATGCCATGGTCTCTCCAACCCTGTTCCTGCAGCTACCCAGTACTCTGTATGCCATGGTCTCTCCAACCCTGTTCCTGCAGCTACCCAGTACTCTGTATGCCATGGTCTCTCCAACCCTGTTCCTGCAGCTACCCAGTACTCTGTATGCCATGGGCTCTCCAACCCTGTTCCTGCAGCTACCCAGTACTCTGTATGCCATGGTCTCTCCAACCCTGTTCCTACCCAGTACTCTGTATGCCATGGGCTCTCCAACCCTGTTCCTACCCAGTACTCTGTATGCCATGGTCTCTCCAACCCTGTTCCTGCAGCTACCCAGTACTCTGTATGCCATGGTCTCTCCTACCCTGTTCCTGCAGCTACCCAGTACTCTGTATGCCATGGTCTCTCCAACCCTGTTCCTGCAGATACCCAGTACTCTGTATGCCATGGTCTCTCCAACCCTGTTCCTGCAGCTACCCAGTACTCTGTATGCCATGGTCTCTCCAACCCTGTTCCTGCAGCTACCCAGTACTCTGTATGCCATGGGCTCTCCAACCCTGTTCCTGCAGCTACCCAGTACTCTGTATGCCATGGGCTCTCCAACCCTGTTCCTACCCAGTACTCTGTATGCCATGGGCTCTCCAACCCTGTTCCTACCCAGTACTCTGTATGCCATGGGCTCTCCAACCCTGTTCCTACCCAGTACTCTGTATGCCATGGGCTCTCCAACCCTGTTCCTACCCAGTACTCTGTATGCCATGGGCTCTCCAACCCTGTTCCTACCCAGTACTCTGTATGCCATGGGCTCTCCAACCCTGTTCCTACCCAGTACTCTGTATGCCATGGTCTCTCCAACCCTGTTCCTACCCAGTACTCTGTATGCCATGGGCTCTCCAACCCTGTTCCTACCCAGTACTCTGTATGCCATGGTCTCTCCAACCCTGTTCCTGCAGCTACCCAGTACTCTGTATGCCATGGTCTCTCCAACCCTGTTCCTGCAGCTACCCAGTACTCTGTATTCCATGGGCTCTCCAACCCTGTTCCTGCAGCTACCCAGTACTCTGTATGCCATGGTCTCTCCAACCCTGTTCCTACCCAGTACTCTGTATGCCATGGTCTCTCCAACCCTGTTCCTACCCAGTACTCTGTATGCCATGGTCTCTCCAACCCTGTTCCTGCAGCTACCCAGTACTCTGCATGCCATGGGCTCTCCAACCCTGTTCCTACCCAGTACTCTGTATGCCATGGGCTCTCCAACCCTGTTCCTACCCAGTACTCTGTATGCCATGGGCTCTCCAACCCTGTTCCTACCCAGTACTCTGTATGCCATGGGCTCTTCAACCCTGTTCCTACCCAGTACTCTGTATGCCATGGGCTCTCCAACCCTGTTCCTACCCAGTACTCTGTATGCCATGGTCTCTCCAACCCTGTTCCTACCCAGTACTCTGTATGCCATGGGCTCTCCAACCCTGTTCCTACCCAGTACTCTGTATGCCATGGTCTCTCCAACCCTGTTCCTGCAGCTACCCAGTACTCTGTATGCCATGGTCTCTCCAACCCTGTTCCTGCAGCTACCCAGTACTCTGTATGCCATGGTCTCTCCAACCCTGTTCCTGCAGCTACCCAGTACTCTGTATGCCATGGTCTCTCCAACCCTGTTCCTACCCAGTACTCTGTATGCCATGGTCTCTCCAACCCTGTTCCTGCAGCTACCCAGTACTCTGTATGTCATGGTCTCTCCAACCCTGTTCCTGCAGCTACCCAGTACTCTGTATGCCATGGTCTCTCCAACCCTGTTCCTGCAGCTACCCAGTACTCTGTATTCCATGGGCTCTCCAACCCTGTTCCTGCAGCTACCCAGTACTCTGTATGCCATGGTCTCTCCAACCCTGTTCCTACCCAGTACTCTGTATGCCATGGGCTCTCCAACCCTGTTCCTGCAGCTACCCAGTACTCTGTATGCCATGGTCTCTCCAACCCTGTTCCTACCCAGTACTCTGTATGCCATGGGCTCTCCAACCCTGTTCCTGCAGCTACCCAGTACTCTGTATGCCATGGTCTCTCCAACCCTGTTCCTGCAGCTACCCAGTACTCTGTATGCCATGGTCTCTCCAACCCTGTTCCTGCCCAGTACTCTGTATGCCATGGTCTCTCCAACCCTGTTCCTACCCAGTACTCTGTATGCCATGGTCTCTCCAACCCTGTTCCTACCCAGTACTCTGTATGCCATGGTCTCTCCAACCCTGTTCCTACCCAGTACTCTGTATGCCATGGGCTCTCCAACCCTGTTCCTGCAGCTACCCAGTACTCTGTATGCCATGGGCTCTCCAACCCTGTTCCTGCAGCTACCCAGTACTCTGTATGCCATGGGCTCTCCAACCCTGTTCCTGCAGCTACCCAGTACTCTGTATGCCATGGGCTCTCCAACCCTGTTCCTGCAGCTACCCAGTACTCTGTATGACATGGTCTCTCCAACCCTGTTCCTGCAGCTGCCCAGTACTCTGTATGCCATGGGCTCTCCAACCCTGTTCCTGCAGCTACCCAGTACTCTGTATGCCATGGTCTCTCCAACCCTGTTCCTGCAGCTACCCAGTACTCTGTATGCCATGGGCTCTCCAACCCTGTTCCTGCAGCTACCCAGTACTCTGTATGCCATGGTCTCTCCAACCCTGTTCCTGCAGCTACCCAGTACTCTGTATGCCATGGGCTCTCCAACCCTGTTCCTGCAGCTACCCAGTACTCTGTATGCCATGGGCTCTCCAACCCTGTTCCTACCCAGTACTCTGTATGCCATGGGCTCTCCAACCCTGTTCCTACCCAGTACTCTGTATGCCATGGGCTCTCCAACCCTGTTCCTACCCAGTACTCTGTATGCCAGGGTCTCTCCAACCCTGTTCCTACCCAGTACTCTGTATGCCATGGTCTCTCCAACCCTGTTCCTACCCAGTACTCTGTATGCCATGGGCTCTCCAACCCTGTTCCTACCCAGTACTCTGTATGCCATGGTCTCTCCAACCCTGTTCCTGCAGCTACCCAGTACTCTGTATGCCATGGGCTCTCCAACCCTGTTCCTGCACCTACCCAGTACTCTGTATGCCATGGGCTCTCCAACCCTGTTCATGCAGCTACCCAGTACTCTGTATGCCATGGTCTCTCCAACCCTGTTCCTGCAGCTACCCAGTACTCTGTATGCCATGGTCTCTCCAACCCTGTTCATGCAGCTACCCAGTACTCTGTATGCCATGGGCTCTCCAACCCTGTTCCTGCAGCTACCCAGTACTCTGTATGCCATGGTCTCTCCAACCCTGTTCCTGCAGCTACCCAGTACTCTGTATGCCATGGTCTCTCCAGCCCTGTTCCTGCAGCTACCCAGTACTCTGTATGTCATGGTCTCTCCAACCCTGTTCATGCAGCTACCCAGTACTCTGTATGCCATGGGCTCTCCAGCCCTGTTCCTGCAGCTACCCAGTACTCTGTATGTCATGGTCTCTCCAACCCTGTTCCTGCAGCTACCCAGTACTCTGTATGCCATGGTCTCTCCAACCCTGTTCCTGCAGCTACCCAGTACTCTGTATGCCATGGTCTCTCCAACCCTGTTCCTGCAGCTACCCGGTACTCTGTATGCCATGGTCTCTCCAACCCTGTTCCTGCAGCTACCCAGTACTCTGTATGCCATGGGCTCTCCAACCCTGTTCCTGCAGCTACCCAGTACTCTGTATGCCATGGGCTCTCCAACCCTGTTCCTGCAGCTACCCAGTACTCTGTATGCCATGGGCTCTCCAACCCTGTTCCTGCAGCTACCCAGTACTCTGTGTATGCCATGGTCTCTCCAACCCTGTTCCTGCAGCTGCCCAGTACTCTGTATGCCATGGGCTCTCCAACCCTGTTCCTGCAGCTACCCAGTACTCTGTATGCCATGGTCTCTCCAACCCTGTTCCTGCAGCTACCCAGTACTCTGTATGCCATGGGCTCTCCAACCCTGTTCCTGCAGCTACCCAGTACTCTGTATGCCATGGTCTCTCCAACCCTGTTCCTGCAGCTACCCAGTACTCTGTATGCCATGGGCTCTCCAACCCTGTTCCTACCCAGTACTCTGTATGCCATGGGCTCTCCAACCCTGTTCCTACCCAGTACTCTGTATGCCATGGGCTCTCCAACCCTGTTCCTACCCAGTACTCTGTATGCCATGGTCTCTCCAACCCTGTTCCTGCAGCTACCCAGTACTCTGTATGCCATGGGCTCTCCAACCCTGTTCCTGCAGCTACCCAGTACTCTGTATGCCATGGTCTCTCCAACCCTGTTCCTGCAGCTACCCAGTACTCTGTATGCCATGGGCTCTCCAACCCTGTTTCCTACCCAGTACTCTGTATGCCATGGGCTCTCCAACCCTGTTCCTGCAGCTACCCAGTACTCTGTATGCCATGGGCTCTCCAACCCTGTTCCTACCCAGTACTCTGTATGCCATGGTCTCTCCAACCCTGTTCCTGCAGCTACCCAGTACTCTGTATGCCATGGGCTCTCCAACCCTGTTCCTGCAGCTACCCAGTACTCTGTATGCCATGGGCTCTCCAACCCTGTTCCTGCAGCTACCCAGTACTCTGTATGCCATGGTCTCTCCAACCCTGTTCCTGCAGCTACCCAGTACTCTGTATGCCATGGTCTCTCCAACCCTGTTCCTGCAGCTGCCCAGTACTCTGTATGCCATGGGCTCTCCAACCCTGTTCCTGCAGCTACCCAGTACTCTGTATGCCATGGGCTCTCCTACCCTGTTCCTACCCAGTACTCTGTATGCCATGGGCTCTCCAACCCTGTTCCTGCAGCTACCCAGTACTCTGTATGCCATGGTCTCTCCAACCCTGTTCCTGCAGCTACCCAGTACTCTGTATGCCATGGGCTCTCCAACCCTGTTCCTGCAGCTACCCAGTACTCTGTATGCCATGGGCTCTCCAACCCTGTTCCTACCCAGTACTCTGTATGCCATGGGCTCTCCAACCCTGTTCCTACCCAGTACTCTGTATGCCATGGGCTCTCCAACCCTGTTCCTACCCAGTACTCTGTATGCCATGGGCTCTCCAACCCTGTTCCTACCCAGTACTCTGTATGCCATGGTCTCTCCAACCCTGTTCCTGCAGCTACCCAGTACTCTGTATGCCATGGTCTCTCCAACCCTGTTCCTGCAGCTACCCAGTACTCTGTATGCCATGGGCTCTCCAACCCTGTTCCTGCAGCTACCCAGTACTCTGTATGCCATGGTCTCTCCAACCCTGTTCCTGCAGCTACCCAGTACTCTGTATGCCATGGGCTCTCCAACCCTGTTCCTACCCAGTACTCTGTATGCCATGGGCTCTCCAACCCTGTTCCTACCCAGTACTCTGTATGCCATGGGCTCTCCAACCCTGTTCCTACCCAGTACTCTGTATGCCATGGGCTCTCCAACCCTGTTCCTACCCAGTACTCTGTATGCCATGGGCTCTCCAACCCTGTTCCTACCCAGTACTCTGTATGCCATGGTCTCTCCAACCCTGTTCCTGCAGCTACCCAGTACTCTGTATGCCATGGTCTCTCCAACCCTGTTCCTGCAGCTACCCAGTACTCTGTATGCCATGGTCTCTCCAACCCTGTTCCTGCAGCTACCCAGTACTCTGTATGCCATGGGCTCTCCAACCCTGTTCCTACCCAGTACTCTGTATGCCATGGGCTCTCCAACCCTGTTCCTGCAGCTACCCAGTACTCTGTATGCCATGGGCTCTCCAACCCTGTTCCTACCCAGTACTCTGTATGCCATGGTCTCTCCAACCCTGTTCCTGCAGCTACCCAGTACTCTGTATGCCATGGGCTCTCCAACCCTGTTCCTGCAGCTACCCAGTACTCTGTATGCCATGGGCTCTCCAACCCTGTTCCTGCAGCTACCCAGTACTCTGTATGCCATGGTCTCTCCAACCCTGTTCCTGCAGCTACCCAGTACTCTGTATGCCATGGTCTCTCCAACCCTGTTCCTGCAGCTGCCCAGTACTCTGTATGCCATGGGCTCTCCAACCCTGTTCCTGCAGCTACCCAGTACTCTGTATGCCATGGGCTCTCCTACCCTGTTCCTACCCAGTACTCTGTATGCCATGGTCTCTCCAACCCTTTTCCTACCCAGTACTCTGTATGCCATGGTCTCTCCAACCCTGTTCCTGCAGCTACCCAGTACTCTGTATGCCATGGGCTCTCCTACCCTGTTCATGCAGCTACCCAGTACTCTGTATGCCATGGTCTCTCCAACCCTG